>NW_026652152.1:0-63781 GCF_029873635.1 Malania oleifera
GTTTAGGGGTTTAGCGTTTAGGGTTTTAGGGTTTTGTGTTTCAGATTTAGGGTTTAGGGTTTAGTGTTTAGGGTTTAAGGTGTAAGGTTTAAGGTTTAGGGTTTAGGGTTTAGGGTTTAAGGTTTTTAAGGTTAAGGGTTTAGTGTTAAGGGTTTAGGGTTTTGGGTTTATGGTATAGTTTTTTGGGTTTAGGGTTTAGGGTTTAGGGTTTAGGGCCTAGGTTTTAGGGTTTACAGGTTTAGGGTTTAGGGTTTAGGGTTTAGGAATTAGTGTTTAAGGGTTTAGGGTTTAGGATTTAAGGTTTAGGGTTTCGTGTTTATGGTTTAGGGTTTTGGGTTTGGGGTTTAGGGTTTACAGTTTAGGGTTTGGGTTTAGGGGTTTAGGGTTTAGGATTTAGGGTTTAGGGTATAGGTTTTACGGTTAAGGGTTTTGGGTTTTGGGTTTAGGGGTTTTGGGTTTAGGGTTTAGGATTTAGGGTTTTGGGTTTTGGGTTTTGGGTTTTAGGATTTAGGGTTTATGGTTTAGGGTTTAGGGTTTAAGGATTTTTTTTTAGGGTTTAGTGTTTTGGGTTTCAGATTTTGGATTTAGGGTTGAGGATTTATGGCATAGTTTTAAGGGTTTATGGTTTACGGTTTAGGGTTTAACTTTTAGGGTTTAAGGTTCAGGACTTGGGGTTTAGTTTTTTGGGATTAGGGTTTAGGGTTTGGGGTTTAGTGTTTTGGGTTTAGGGTTTAGGGGTATAGGGATTAGGATTTAGGGTTTAGGGCAGAGGTTTTAGCGTTTAGTGTTTAGTGTTTAGGGTTTAAGGTTTAGTGTTTAGGATTTAGGTTTTAGGGTTTAGGGTTTAGGGCTTAAGTTTTAGGTTTTAGGGTTTAGGGTTTAGGGTTTTAGTGTTTAAGATTTATAGTTTAGGGTTTCGGATTTAGGGTTTAGGGTTTGGGGTTTAGGGCATAGGTTTTAGGTTTTAGGGTTTTTGGTTTTGGGTTTAAGGTTTAAGGGTTTAGGGGTTCGGATTTTAGGGTTTTGGATTTTAGGGTTTAGGATTTAGGTTTTATGGTTTAGGGTTTAGGGCATAGGTTTTAGGGTTTAGTGTTTAGGGTTTAGGATTTAGGGTTTAGGGTTTAGAGTTTAGGCTTTTAGGGTTTAGGATTTATAGTTTAGGGTTTCGGATTTAGGGTTTAGGGTTTAGGGTTTTTGGGTTTTCAGTTTAGTGTTTATGGTTTAGGGTTTAGGGTATAGGGTATAGGGTTTAGGGTTTAGGGTTTAGGTTTTTAGGTTTAGGGCTTTGGACTTAGGTTTTAGGGTTTAGGGTTTAGGGCATAGGTTTTAGGATTTAGGATTTTGGGTTTGGGGTTTAGGGCTTAGGGTTTAGGGGTTTCGGGTTTTGAATTTAGGATTTAGGGTTTAGGATTTAGGTTTAGGGTTTAGGGTTTAGTGTTTAGGGTTTTAGTGTTTAGGATTTATAGTTTAGGGTTTCAAATTTTTGGTTTAATGTTTAGGGTTTAGGTTTTGAGGGTTTAGGGTGTAGGGTTTAGTGTTTATGGTTTATGGTTTAAGGTTTAGTGTTTAGGGTTTAGGGTTTTGTGTTTAGGGTTTAGGGTTTAGCGCTTAGGATTTAGGTTTTAGGGTTTAGGGTTTAGGGCATAGATTTTAGGGTTTAGGGTTTAGGGTTTGGGGTTTAGGGTTTAGGGTTTATGGGTTTCGGGTTTAGAATTTAGGATTTTTGGTTTAGGAATTAGGTTTAGGGTTTAGGGTTTAGGATTTAGGGTTTTGGGTTTTACAGTTTAGCGTTTAGGGTTTAGGGTTTAGGGTGTAGTGTATAGACTTTAAGGCATAAGTTTTAGTGTTTAGGGTTTTGGATTTTGGGTTTTAGGATTTAAGATTTAGGTTTTACGGTTTAGGGTTTACAACATAGGTTTTAGGGTTTAGTGTTTAAGGTTTAGGATTTAGTGTTTAAGCTTTAGGCTTTAGGGTTTTAGTGTTTAGGATTTACTGTTTAGGGTTTCAGATTTAGGGTTTAGGGTTTAGGGTTTATGTTTCAGGGTTTAGGGTTTAAGGATTAGGGTTTAGGGTTTAAGGATTAGGGTTTAGGGTTTAAGGTTTTTGATTTAGGGTTTGGGGTTTACTGTTTAGGGTTGAGGGCTTAGGGGTCAGGGTTTTTGGTTTAGGTTTTAAGATTTATGGTTTAAGGTTTACGGTTTGTTGGGTTTAGGGTTTAAGGAAGGATTTGGGTTTACTTTTTAGGGTTTAGGGTTTAGGGTTTTGGATTTAGGGTTTAGGGTTTTGGGTTTTTGGCATAGGTTTTAGGGTTTACTATTTATGGGATTAGGGTTTAGAGTTTAGGATTTACAGTTTAGTATTTAATGTTTTTAAGGGTTAGGGTTTAGGATATAAGGTTTAGGGTTTTAGGGTTTAGTGTTAAAGGATTAGGGTTTACGGTTTTGGCTTTTGTTTTTAGGGGTTAAGGTTTAGGGTTTAGGGTTTAGAGTTTAGTGTTTAGGATTTAGGGTTTAGGGTTTAGGGTATTAGGGTTTAGGATTTTTTGTTTAGGGTTTCAGATTTAAGGTTTAGGGTTTTGGGTTTTGGGTTTCACGGTTTAGGGTTTAGTGTTTAGTGTTTAGGGTTTAGGGTTTAGGGTTTATGATTTAGGTTTTAGGATTTAGGATTTAGGGCATAAGTTTTAGGGTTTAGTGTTTAGGCGTTTCGAGTTTAGAATTTTGGATTTAGGGTTTAAGATTAAGGTTTAGGGTTTACGGTTTTTTGCGTTTAGGGTTTTGGATTTTACGGTTTAGGGTTTGGGGTTTAGGATTTAGGGTTTAGTGTAAAGGGTTTAGGGCATAGGTTTTAGTGTTTAGGGTGTAGGGTTTAGGGATTGGGGTTTAGGGTTAGGGTTTAGGGTTTAGGGTTTAGGGTTTTGGGTTTAAGATTTAGGTTTTAGGGTTTAAGGCATAGGTTTTAGGTTTTGGGGATTAGGGTTAAGGGTTTAGGCTTTACGGTTTAGGGGTTTAGTGTTTAGCGTTATAGGGTTTAGGGTTTGAGGTTTAGGGTATTGGGTTTAGGGTTTTAGGGTTTATGGTTTAGGGTTTAGGGTTTAGGGTTTTGGTTTTTGGGTTTAGGGCAAAGGTTTAGGTTTTAGGGTTTTGGGTTTCAGGTTTAGGGGTTTAGGGTTTAGGGTTTAGGGTTTAGGGTTTAGGGTTTAGGGTTTAGGGTTTAGGGTTTAAGGTTTAGGGTTTAGGGTTTAGGATTTAGGGTTTAGGGTTTAAGGTTTAGCGTTTAGGGTTTTAGGGTTTTTTGTTTCGGATTTAGGATTTAGGGTTTAGTGTTTAGGGTTTAAGGTTTAAGGTTTAGGGTTTAGGGTTTTGGCATCAGGGTTAAGGGTTTAGGGTTTAAGGTTTAGGTTTTAGGGTTTTGGATTTCGGTTTTGGCATTTAGTGTTTAGATTTTAGGGCTTAGGGTTCAGGGTTTTGGGTTTAGGTTTTAAGGTTTTTGGTTTAGGGTTTAGGATTTTTTGGGTTTAGGTGTTTAGGAAGGATTAGGGTTTAGGGTTTAGGGTTTCGGGTTTGCTTTTTAAGGTTTAGGGTTTAGGGTTTAGGATTTCGGGTTTTGGGTTTGGGTTTTGGCAATAGGTTTTCGGGCTTAGAGTTTAAGGTTTACTTTTTAGGGGTTTAGGGTTTAGAGTTTTGGATTTAGGGTCTAGTGTTTAAGGTTTTAAAGGTTTAGGGTTTAGGATTTAGGGTTTAGGGTTTTAGAATTTAGTGTTAAGGGTTTAGAGTTTTGGGTTTGGGTTTAGGGTTTACGATTTAAGGTTTTGGGTTTTGGGTTCTTTGGGTTTAGGGTTTTGGGAAGGCTTAGAGTTTAGGGTTTACTTTTTAGGGTTTAGGGTTTAGGGTTTAGGATTTAGGGTTTTCTGTTTAGGGTTTAGGGCATAGGTTTTTAGGTTTAGAGTTTAGGGTTTATTCTTTGGGGGTTTAGTGTTTAGAGTTTAGGATTTTGGGTTTAAGGTTTAAGGTTTAAGGTTTTTAAGGTTTAGGGTTTAGGTTTTAGGGTTTTGTGTTAAGGGTTTAGGGTTTAGGGTTTAGGGTTTAGGGTATAGTTTTTTGGGTTTAGGGTTTAGGGTTTAGGGCATAGGTTTTAGGGTTTACGGGTTTAGGGTTTAGGGTTTAGGGTTTAGTGTTCAGCGGTTTAGGGTTTAGGATTTAAGGTTCAGGGTTTCGTGTTTATGGTTTAGGGTTTAGGGTTTGGGATTTTGGGTTTAGTGTTTAGAGTTTAGGGTTTTGGGCTTAGGGGTTTAGGGTTTAGGATTTAGGGTTCAGGGTTTAGGGTTTAGGGGATTGGTTTTGGTGTTTAGCTATTTAGGGTTTAGGGTTTTGGGTTTAGGGTTTAGGGGTTTTGGGTTTAGGGTTTAGAATTTTGGGTTTAGGGTTTTGGGTTTAGGGTTTTAGGATTTAGGGTTTATGGTTTAGGGTTTGGGGTTTTAGGTTTTTTTTTTTAGGGTTTAGTGTTTTGGGTTTTACATTTAGGATTTAGGGTTGAGGATTTATGGCATAGTTTTAAGGGTTTATGGTTTACGGTTTGGGGTTTAAGTTTTAGGGTTTAGGGTTCAGGATTTGGGGTTCAGTTTTTTGGGATTAGGGTTTAGGGTTTGGGGTTTAGTGTTTTGGGTTTAGGGTTTATGGGTATAGGGATTCGGATTTAGGGTTTAGGGCATAGGTTTTAGGGTTCAGTGTTTAGTGTTTAGGGTTTAGAGTTTAGGGTTTAGGATTTAGGATTTAGAGTTTAAGGTTTAAGGCATAGGTTTTAGGGTTTAGGGCATAGGTTTTAGGTTTTAGGATTTTTGGTTTTAGGTTTAGGGTTTAGGCGTTTAGGGGTTCGGATTTTGGGGTTTAGGATTTAGGTTTTATGGTTTAGGGTTTAGGGCATAGGTTTTAGGGTTTAGTGTTTAGGGTTTAGGATTTAGGGTTTAGGGTTTTAGGGTTTAGGATTTATAGTTTAGGGTTTCGAATTTAGGGTTTAGGGTTTAGGGTTTTTGGGTTTTGGGTTTATTGTTTATGGTTTAGGGTTTAGGTTTTAGGGTTTAGGTTTTTAGGTTTAGGGCTTAGGACCTAGGTTTTAGGGTTTAGGGTTTAGGGCATAGGTTTAAGGATTTAGGATTTAGGGTTTGGAGTTTAGGGCTTAGGGTTTAGGGGTTTCGGGTTTTGAATTTAGGATTTTGGGTTTAGTATTTAGGTTTAGGGTTTAGGGTTTTCAGGGTTTAGGGTTTAGGATTTAGGTTTAGGGTTTAGGGTTTTTAGGGTTTAGGGTTTAGGATTTAGGGTTTAGGGTTTTACTCTTTAGGGTTTAGGGTTTAGGATTTAGGGTTTAGTGCATACGCTTTAAGGCATAGGTTTTAGAGTTTAGGGTTTAGGTTTAGGGTTTAGGGTTTGGGGTTTAGGGATTAGGGTTTAGGGTTAGGGTTTAGGGTTTGGGGTTTAGGGTTTAGGGTTTTGGGTTTTGGGTTTAGGTTTAGGGATTAGGGAATAGGTTTTAAGTTTTAGGGTTTAGGGTTTAGGGTTTAGGGTTTTAGGGTTTTGGGTTTAGGGTTTAGGGTTTAGCGTTATAGGGTTTAGGGTTTTAGGGTTTTGGGTTTAGCGTTATAGGGTTTAGGGTTTAGGGTTTAGGGTTTAGGGTTTAGGGTTTAGGGTTTCGGATTTTGGGTTTAGGGCATAGGTTTTTGGGTTTAGGGTTTAGGGTTTTGGTTTTTGTGTTTTGGGTTTAGGGGTTGAGGATTAAGGGTTTCATATTTAGGGTTCAGTGTTTAGGATTTGGCGTTTAGAGTTTTAGGGTTTTGATTTTCGGATTTAGGGTTTAGGTGTTAGTGTTTAGGGTTTAGGGTTTAGGGTTTAGGGTTTTGGTTTCAGGATTTAGGGTTTAGGGTTTAGGTTTTAGGGTTTAGGGTTTTGGATCCACGGTTTTGGGTTTACTGTTTAGGGTTTAGGTCTTCGAGGTCATGGTTTAGGGTTTAGGTTTTAAGGTTTATGGTTTAGGGTTTGGGGTTTACTTTTTAGGGTTTAAGGTTTAGGGTTTTGGGCATAGGTTTTAGGGTTTAGAGTTTAAGGTTTACTGTTTATTGGTTTAGGGTTTAGAATTTAGGAGTTACGGTTTAGTGTTTAGGGTTTTTAAGGTTTAAGGTTTAGGATATAGGGTTTAGGGTTTAAGGGTTTAGTGCTAAAGTTTTAGGGTTTAGAGTTTTGGGTTTAGGGTTTAGTGTTTAGGGTTTAGGGTTTAGGGTTTAGGATTTAGGGTTTAGGGTTTAGGGTTTAGAGTTTTAGGATTTAGGGTTTGTAGTTTAGGATTTCGGATTTAGGGTTTAGGGTTTAGGGTTTAGGGTTTTAGGGTTTAGGGTTTAGTGTTCATGGTTTAGGGTTTTGGGTTTTGGGTTTAGCATTTAGTGTTTAGAGTTTAGGGTTTAGGGTTTTTGATTTAAGTTTTAGGGTTTTGGGTTTAGGGAATAGGTTTTAGGGTTTAGGGTTTAGGGTTTAGTGGTTTCGAGTTTAGAATTTAGGATTTAGGGTTTACGATTTAGGTTCAGGGTTTTTTTGGTTTAGGATTTTGGATTTAGGGTTTAGGGTTTTAGAGTTTAGGGTTTAGGTTTAAGATTTAGGGTTTTGGGTTTTTTGGGTTTAGGGTTTTACGGTTTAGGGTTTAGGGTTTAGGATTTAGGGTTTAGTGTATAGGCTTTAGGGCATCGGTTTTAGGGTTTAGGGTTTGGGGTTTAGGGTTTAGGGATTAGGGTTTGGGGTAAGGATTTAGGGTTTGGGGTTTAGGGTTTAGGGTTTAAGATTTATGGTTTAGGGTTTAGAGCATAGGTTTTAGGTTTTAGTGTTTATGGTTTAGGGTTTAGGGTTTTAGGGTTTTGAGTTTTGGGTTTAGGGTTTAGCGTTATAGGGTTTAGGGTTTAGGGTTTTTTGTTTGGGGTATTGGGTTTAGGGTTTTAGGGTTTAGGGTTTAGGGTTTTAGGGTTTAGGGTTTAGGATTTTGTTTTTAGGATTTAGGCTTTAAGGTTTAGGGTTTAGGGTTTAGGGTTTAGGGTTTAGGATTTTGGGTTTAGGGCATAGGTTTTAGGGTTTTGGGTTTTGGGTTTTGGGTTTTGGTTCTTGGGTTTAGGGGTTTAGGATTTAGGGTTTCGTATTTAGGGTTTAGTGTTTAGGATTTAGTGTTTAGGGTTTTAGGGTTTTGAGTTTCGGAATTAGGGTTTAGGGTTTGGTGTTTAGGGCTTAGGGTTTTAGGTTTAGGGTTTAAGTTTTAGGGTTTAGGGTTTAGGGTTTAGGGTTTCGGGTTGAGGTCTTTGGATTTTGGGTTTGGGCTTTAGTGTTTAGGGTTAGGGCTTAGGGGTCAGGGTTTAGGGTTTTGTTTTTAAGGTTTATGGTTTTGGGTTTAGGGTTTTGTGTTTTCGGTTTTTTGGGTTTAGGGTTTAGGGAAGGATTAGGGTTTAGGGTTTACTTTGTTGGGTTTAGGGTTTAGGGTTTTGGATTTTGGGTTTAGGGTTTAGGGTTTTGGGCATAGGTTTTAGGGTTTAGAGTTTAGAGTTTACTGTTTATGCGTTTAGGGTTTAGGGTTTAGGATTTACGGTTTAGTGTTTAGGGTTTTTAAGGTTTAGGGTTTAGGATGTAGGGTTTAGGGTATTTGGATTTAGTGCTAAAGGTTTAAGGTTTAGAGTTTTGGGTTTAGTTTTTAGGGTTTAGGGTTTAGGGTTTATGGTTTAGGGTTTAGGATTTAGGGTTTAGGGTTTAGTGTTTAAGGTTTTTAGTTTAGGATTTCAGATTTAGGGTTTAGGGTTTAGGTTTTTGTGTTTATGGTTTAGGCTTTAGGGTTTAGCATTTAGTGTTTTAGGGTTTAGGGTTTAGGGTTTATGATTTAGGTTTTTGGGTTTAGGGTTTAGGGCATAGATTTTAGGGTTCAGAGTTTAGGGTTTATGGGTTTTGGGTTTAGAATTTAGGATTTAGGGTTTAGGATTTACGTTTAGGATTTAGGGTTTTTAGGGTTTAGGGTTGAGGATTTAGGGTTTAGGGTTTGGGTTTTAGGATTTAGGGTTTTGTGCATAGGGTTTAGGGCATAGGGTTTAGATTTTAGGGTTTAGGGTTTAGGTTTTATGGTTTATGGATTAGGGTTTAGGGTTAGGGTTTTGGGTTTAGTTTTTAGGGTTTAGGGTTTACGATTTAGGGTTTAGGGTTTAAGGCATAGGTTTTAGGTTTTAGGATTTAGGGTTTAGGGTTTAGGGTTTAGGGTTTAGGGTTTAAGGTTTTTGGGTTTAGGGTTTAGGGTTTAGCGTTATATGGTTTAGGGTTTCAGGATTTGGGCATTGGGTTTAGGGCTTTAGGGTTTAGGGTTTACGTTTTTTGGGTTTAGGGTTTTGGGTTTAGGGTTTAGGGTTTCGAATTTTGGGTTCAGGGCGAAGGTTTTAGGGTTTAGGGTTTTGGGTTTAGGGGTTTAGGGTTTAGGGTTTAGGATTTAGGGTTTTAGCATTTAAGGTTTAGCATTTAGGGTTTTAGGGTTTTGTGTTTCGGATTTAGGGTTTAGGGTTTAGTTCTTAGGGTTTAAGGTTTAAGGTTTAGGGTTTACAGTTTACGATTTAGGCGTCAAGGTTTAGGTTTAGGGTTAGGGTTTAGGGTTTAGGTTTTAGGGTCTTGGATTTAGGGTTTGGGGTTTAGTGTTTAGGGTTTAAGGCTTAGGGGTCAGGGTTGAGGGTTTAGGTTTTAAGGTTTTTGGTTTAGGGTTTATGGTTTTTTGGGTTTAGGTGTTCAGGAAGGATTAGGATTTAGAGTTTAGGGTTTAGGGTTTACGTTTTAGGGTTTAGGGTTTAGGGTTTAGGATTTCGGGTTTTGGGTTTAGGGTTTTGGGCATAGGTTTTAGGGTATAGAATTTAGGGTTTACTATTTAGGGGTTTAGGGTTTAGAGTTTAAGATTTAGGGTTTAGTGTTTATAGTTTTTAAGGTTTAGGGTTTAGGATTTAATGTTTAGGTTTTTAGAATTTAGTGTTTAGGGTTTAGAGTTTAGGGTTTATGGTTTAAGGTTTTGGGTTTTGGGTTCCTCGGGTTTTGGGTTTAGGGAAGGCTTAGGGTTTAAGGTTTACTTTTTAGGGTTTAGGGTTTTGGGTTTAACGTTTAGGATTTAGGGTTTAGGGTTTAGGGTTTAAGGCATAGGTTTTTGGGTTTAGAGTTTAGGGTTTATTGTTTAGGGGTTTAGGGTTTAGAGTTTAGGATTTAGGGTTTAGGGTTTAGGGTTTAAGGTTTAGGGTTTTTAGGGTTTAGGGTTTAGGATTTAGGGTTTAGGGTTTTAGGGTTTAGTGTTTAGGGTTTAGGGTTTAGGGTTTAGGGTTTAGTTTTTTCGGTTTAAGGTTTAGGATTTAGGGTTTCGGGTTTGGGGCATAGGTTTCAGGGTTTACGGGTTTAGTGTTTTGGGGCTTAGGGTTTCGGATTTAAGGTTCAGGGTTTAGTGTTTATAGTTTAGGGTTTAGGGTTTAGGGTTTAGTGTTTAGGGTTTAGAGTTTAGGGTTTTGGGTTTAGGGGTTTAGGGTTTTGCATTTAGGGTTTAGGGGACAGGTTTTAGGGTTTAGGGGTTTAGGTTTTAGGGTTTTGGGTTTTGGGATTAGGGTTTAGGATTTAGGGTTTAGGTTTAGGGTTTAGGGTTTTAGGATTTTGGGTTTAGGGTTTAGGGTTTTTTTTTTAGGGTTTAATTTTTAGGGTTTCAGATTTAGGGTTTAGAGTTGAGGGTTCAGGGCATAGGTTTAAGGGTTTATGGTTTACGGTTTAGGGTTTAATGTTTAGGATTTAGGGTTCAGGATTTGGGGTTTAATTTTTTAGGATTAGGGTTTGGGGTTAAGGGTTTAGCGTTTAGGGTTTAGGGTTCAGCGATTTAGGTTTTAGTATATAGGGTTTAGGGTTAGGGTTTTGGGCATTGGTTTTAAGGTTTAGGCGTTTAGGGTTTAGGATTTAGGGTTTAGGGTTTAGGGGTTTAGGCTTTAGGATTTATAGTTTAGGGTTTCAGATTTAGGGTTTAGGGTTTTAGGGTTTAGGGTTTAGTGTTTATGGTTTAGGGTTTAGGGTTTTTAGGGTTTAGGATTTAGGTTTAGGGTTTAGGGGTTTTAGGGTTTAGGATTTAGGATTTGGCATTTAGGGTTTTACAGTTTAGGGTTTAGAGTTTAGGATTTAGGGTTTAGTGTATAGGGTTAAAGGCATAGCTTTTAGGGTTTCAGGTTTAGGGTTTAGGGATTCGGGTTTAGGGTTAGGGTTTAGGGTTTAGTGTTTAGGGTTTAGGGTTTAGGGTTTAGAGTTTAGTTTTTGGGCTTTAGGGTTTAGGGTTTAGGGTTTAGGATTTAGGATTTAGGGTTTAGTGTTTAGGGTTTAGGTTTTAGGGTTTAGGGTTTATGGTTTAGGGTTTTTTGGGTTTATTGTTTAGGGTTTAGTGTTTAGGGCTTTTAAGGTTTAGGGTTTTGGATTTAGGGGTTTGGGTTTTAGGCTTTAGTGTTAGGGATTTAGGGTGTAGGGTTTGGGGTTTAGTTTTTAGGGTTTAGGGTTTAGGCTTTTGGGTTTTTTGGGTTTAGGGTTTAGGGATGGCTTAGAGTTTAGGGTGTGCGGTTTAGGGTTTACTTTTTAGGGTTTAGTGTTTAGGGTTTAGGATTTGGGGTTTATGGTTTAGGGTTCAGGGCATAGGTTTTAGGGTTTAGCGATTAGGGTTTATTGTTTAGGGCTTTAGGATTTAGGGTTTGGGGTTTTTGGGTTTAGCGTTAAGGGTTTAGGGTTTAGGGTTTAGTTTTTTGGGTTAGGATTTAGGGTTTTGGGTTTTGGGTTTCGGACATAGGTTTTATGGTTTAGGGTTTTAGGGTTTAGGGTTTAGGATTTATTGCTTAGGGGTTTAGGGTTTAGGATTTAACGTTTAGGGTTTAGTGTTTGTGGTTTAGGGTTTAGAGTTTGTGGTTTAGGGTTTAGCATTTAGGGTTTAGGGTTTAGGGGTTTAGGGTTTTGGATTTTGGGTTTAGGGTTTAGGGTTTTGGGTTTTGGGTTTTGGATTTTGTGCTTAGGGGTTTAAGGTTTAGGATTTAACGTTTAGGGTTTAATGTTTGTGGTTTAGGGTTTAGAGTTTGTTGTTTAGGGTTTAGCGTTTTGGGTTTAGGGTTTAGGGGTTTAGGGTTTAGGATTTTGGGTTTAGGGTTTAGGGTTTAGGGTTTTGGGATTTAGGGTTTTTGGTTTAGGGTTTATGGCTTAGGGTTTAGGGTTTTTTTTTTGGGTTTAGGGTTTAGGGTTTTGGATTTAGGGTTTAGGGTTGAGGGTTTATGGCATAGGTTTAAGGGTTTATGGTTTAGGGTTTCGGGTTTAAGGTTTAGGGTTTAGGGTTTAGGATTTGGGGTTTAGTTTTTTGGGATTAGGGTTTAAGGTTTAGGGGCAAGCGTTTAGGGTTTGTGGTTTAGGGGTTTAGGGTTTAGGATTTAGGGTTTAGTGTTAGGGTTTAGGGCATAGGTTTTAGGGTTTAGGCGTTTAGGGTTTTGGGTTTAGGGTTTAGAGTTTAAGGTTTAAGGGTTTATGATTTGGGGTTTTGGGTTTAGGGTTTAGGGTTTAGTATTTAAGGTTTAGGGTTTAGGGTTTAGGGCATAGGACTTAGGTTTTAGGGTTTATGGTTTAGGGTTTAGGGCATCAGTTTTAGGGTTTAGAGTTTAGGGTTTGGGGTTTTCGATTTTCGGTTTAGGGGTTTCGGGTTTAGAATTTAGGATTTAGGGTTTAGGATTTAGGTTTAGGGTTTAGTGTTTTTGGCGTTTAGGGTTTAGGATTTAGTGTTTAGGGTTTTACGTTTTAGGGTTTAGGGTTTAGGATTTAGGGTTTAGTGTATAGGGTTTGGAGCATAGGTTTTAGCGTTTAGTGTTAAGGGTTTAGGGTTTATAGGGTTTAGTGTTAAGGGTTTAGGGTTTATGTTTTAGGGTTTCGGGTATAGTTTTTTGGGTTAAGGGTTTAGGGTTTAGGGTGTAGGGTTTACGGTTTAGGGCATAGGTTTAAGGGTTTAGGTGTTTAGGGTTTAGCGTTTAGGGTTTAGGATTTTGTATTTAGGGTTTACGGTTTAGGGTTTAGGATTTAAGGTTTGGGGTTTAGTGTTTATGGTTTAGGGTTTAGGGTTTAAGGTTTAGGGTTTAGCGTTTAAGGTTTTGGGGTTAAGGGTTTCGGGTTAAATATTTAGGGTTTAGCATTTAGGGTTTATGGGATAGGTTTTAGTGTTTAGGGGTTTAGGGTTTAGGGGTTTAGGGTTTAGGATTTAGGGTTTAGGGTTTAGTATTTAGAGTTTAGGGTTTAGGGTTCAGAGTTTAGTGTTTAGTGTTTAGGGTTTAAGGTATAAGATTTAGGTTTCAGGGTTTAGGGTTTTGGGCATAGGTTTTAGGGTTTAGGGTTTATGGTTTGCGGTTTAGGGTTTAGGGTTTAGGGGTTTCGAGTTTAGAATTTTGGACTTAGGTTTAGGGTTTTGGGTTTTTAAGGTTTAGGGTTTAGGCTTTTATGGTTTAGGGTTTAGGGTTTTGGATTTAGGGTTTAGTGTATAGGGTTTATGGCTTAGGTTTTTGGGTTTGGGGTTTAGGGTTTGGGGTTTAGGGATAAAGGTTTAGGGTTTAGGGATTAGGGTTTAGCGTTAGGGTTTAGGGTTTAGGGTTTAAGGTTTAGAGTTTTTGGTTTAGGGTTTAGGACTTATGGTATAGGATTTAGGGCACAGGTTTTAGGTTTTAGGGTTTAGGGTTTAAGGGTTTAGGGTTAGGGTTTTAGGGTTTTGGGTTTAGGGTTTAAAGTTTAGTGTTATTGGGTTTAGAGTTTGGGTTTTCGGGTTTAGGGTATTGGGTTTAGGGTTTTAGCGTTTAGGGTTGAGGGTTTAGGTTTTTGGGTTTAGGGTTTAGGGTTTAGGATTTAGGGTTTCGGATTATGGGTTTAGGGCATTGGCTTTATGGTTTACGGTTTAGGGTTTTGGGTTTTGGGTTTTGGGTTTTGGGTTTAGGGGTTTATGGTTTAGGGTTTAGGATTTAGGGTTTAGGATTTAGGGTTTAGGGTTTAGGGTTTTAGAGTTTTGAGTTTCGGATTTATGGTTTAGGGTTTAGTGTTTAGGGTTTAAGGTTTAGTGTAAAGGGTTTAGGGTTTAGGTTTCAGGGTTTAGGGTTTAGGGTTTAGGGTTTTTGATTTAGGGTTTGTGGTTTAGTGTTTAGGGTTTACGGCTTAGGGGTTATGGTTTAGGGTTCAGGTTGTAATGTTTATGGTCTAGGGTTTAAGGTTTGCTTTTTAGGGTTTAGGTTTTACGGTTTAGGGTTTTAGGGTTTATAGTTTAGGGTTTACCATTTAGGGGTTTAGTATTTAACGTTTAGGATTTAGGGTTTAGTGTTTAGGGTTTTTAAGGTTTAGGGTTTTGGATGTAAGGTTTAGGGTTTTAGGGTTTAGTGTTAAGGATTTAGGGTTTCGGGCATAGGTTTTAGGGTTTAGGGTTTAGGGTTTGCGGTTTAGGGTTTAGGGTTTAGAGGTTTCGAGTTTAGAATTTTGGATTTAGGTTTAGGGTTTTGGGTTTTTAGGGTTTAGGGTTTAGGCTTTTATGGTTTAGGGTTTAGGGTTTAGGATTTAGGGTTTAGTGTATAGGGTTTAGGGCATAGGTTTTTGGGTTTGGGGTTTAGGGTTTGGGGTTTAGGGATTAGGGTTTAGGGTTCAGGGATTAAGGTTTAGCGTTAGGGTTTAGGGTTTAAGGTTTAGTTTTTAGGGTTTAAGGTTTAGGGTTTTGGGTTTAGGGTTTAGGATTTAAGGTATAGGGTTTAGGGCACAGGTTTTAGGTTTTAGTGTTTAGTGTTCAAGTTTTAGGGTTTAGGGTTTAAGGGTTTAGGGTTTAGGGTTTTAGGGTTTTGGGTTTAGGGTTTAAAGTTTAGCGTTATTGGGTTTAGAGTTTGGGGTTTCGGGTTTAGGGTATTGGGTTTAGGGTTTTAGCGTTTAGGGTTGAGGGTTTTAAGGTTTAAGGTTTAGGGTTTTTTGGGTTTAGGGTTTAGGGTTTAGGATTTTGGGTTTCGGATTTTGGGTTTAGGGCATTGGCTTTATGGTTTATGGTTTAGGGTTTAGGGTTTTGGGTTTTGGGTTTTGGGTTTAGGAGTTTATGGTTTAGGGTTTATGATTTAGGGTTTAGGATTTAGGATTTAGGGTTTAGGGTTTAGGGTTTTAGAGTTTTGAGTTTCGGATTTAGGGTTTAGGGTTTAGTGTTTAGGGTTTAAGGTTTAGGGTAAAGGGTTTAGGGTTTAGGTTTCAGGGTTTAGGGTTTTTGATTTAGGGTTTGTGGTTTAGTGTTTAGGGTTTAGGGCTTAGGGGTTAGGGTTTAGGGTTCAGGTTTTAAGGTTTATGGTTTAGGGTTTAGGGTTTATGGTTTAGGATTTAGGGTTTAGGGTTTAGGGTTCTAGGCAAAAGTTTTAGGGTTTACAATTTAGGGTTTACCATTTAGAGGTTTAGTGTTTAAAGTTTTGGATTTAGGGTTTAGTATTTTGGGTTTTTAAGGTTTAGGGTTTTGGATGTAAGGTTTAGGGTTTAAGGGTTTAGTGTTAAGGGTTTAGGGTTTAGGGTTTGGGGGTTAGTTTTTAGGGTTTAGGGTTTAGGGTTTTAGGGTTTAAGGTTAAGGGTTTACGGTTTAGGTTTTATGGTTTACAGTTTAGTTTTTAGCGTTTCGGGTTTAGGGTTTAGGGTTTAGGATTTAGCATTTAGGGTTTAGGTTTTAGGGGTTTAGGGTTTAGGATTTAGGGTTTAGGTTTGAGGGTTTAGGGCATAGGTTTTAGATTTATGGGTTTAGGGTTTGGGGTTTAGGGTTTGGGGTTTAGGGGTTTAGGGTTTAGGGTTTAGGATTTAGGGTTTAAGGTTTAGGGTTTAGGGTTTAGGGTTTTAGGGTATGGTTTCGTATTTATGGTTTAGGGTTTAGGGTATCGGATTTACGTTTTCTGGTTTAGTGTTTAGGGGTTAGGTTTTGGAGTTTTGGGTTTAGTGCTTAGCATTTAGGGTTTAGGGTTTAGGGCACAGGTTTTAGGGTTTAGGGTTTAGGGTTTTTAAAGTTTAGGGTTTAGGATTTAGGGTTTTGGGTTTCAGGATTTATTGTTAAGGGTTTAGGGTTTAAGTTTTAGGGTTTAGGGTTTGGGGTTTAGGGTTTAGGGTTTAGGGCATTGGTTTTAGGGTTTGGGGGTTTAGGGTTTAGGGTTTAGGGGTTAGGGGTTTAGGGTTTAGGGTTTCAGATTTAGGTTTTTGGGTTTAGTGTTTAGGGTTTAGGGTTTAGGGTTTAGGGTTTAGGGCACAGGTTTTAGGGTTTAGGAATTAGGGTGTAGGGTTTGAGGATTTAGGATTTAGGATTTAGGGGTTAGGGTTTAGGTTTTAGGTGTTAAGGTTTATGGTTTTAGGGTTTAGGGTTTAGGGTTTATGGTTTTTGAGGTTTAGGGTTTAGGATTTATGGTTTAGGGTTTTAGGGTTTTTTATTAAGGGTTTAGGGTTTAAGGTTTAGGGTTTAGGGTTTGGGGTTTAGGGTTTAGCTTTTGGGGTTTAGGGTTTAGGGCATTGGTTTTAGGGTTTAGGGGTTTAGGGTTTAGGGTTTAGTGTTTAGGGTTTAGCGGTTTAGTGTTTAGGGTTTCGGATTTGGGCTTTAGGGTTTAGTGTTTATGGTTTAGGGTTTAGGGTTTAGGGTTTAGGATTTATGATTTAGGGTTTGGGGTTTAGGGTTTTAGGGTAGGGTTTCATATTTAGGTTTTAGGGTTTAGGGTATCAGATTTAGGTTTTTTGGTTTAGTGTTTAGGGTTTAGGGTTTAGGGTTTAGGTTTTGGAGTTTAGGGTTTAGTGGTTAGGATTTAGGGTTTAGGGTTTAGGGTTTAGGGTTTAGGGAATAGGTTTTCGGGTTTAGAGTTTAGGATTTAGGTTTTTGGGTTTGGGTTTATGGTTTAGGTGTTTAGGCTTTAGGGTTTCGGATTTAGGGTTTCGGGTTTAGTGTTTATGGTTGAGGCTTTAGGGTTTAGGGTTTAGAGTTAAGGGTTTTTGGTTTAGGGGGTTAGGGATTAGTATTTAGGGTTTAGGGTTTAGGGCCTAGGTTTTAGGGTTCAGGGGTTTAGATTTGAGGGTTTATGGTTTAGGGGTTTGGGGTTTGGGGTTTAGTATTTAGGATTTAGGGATTAGGGTTTTGGGTTTAGGGTTTTGGATTTAGGTTTTGGGGTTTAGTGTTTATGGTTTATGGTTTGGAGTTTAGGTTTGAGGGTTTAAGGTTTAGGTATCAAGTTTTACGGTTAGGCTTTAGGGTTTAGGGTGTAGGGTTTAGGGTTTATTGTTTACTGTTTAGGGTCTAGGGTTTAGGGTCTAGGGTTTAAGGTTTAGGGGTTAGGGTTTGAGGTTTAGGGTTTAGGGTTTAGGGTTTAGGGTTTAGGTTTTAGGGTTTAGGGTTAGGGTTTTGGGTTTTTGGTTTAGGGTTTAGGGTTTGGGGTTTGGGTTTAGGGTTTTTGGTTTAGGGTTTAGGGGTTTAGGTTTTTGGGTTTAAGGTTTAGCATTTAGTGTTTAAGGTTAGGGTTTAGGGTTTAGAGTTTAGGGCTTAGGGTTTAGGGTTTAGGTTTTATGTTAGCTTTGGTGTATTCCTAAGAGAAGGGGGGGTGAATTAGAATTTAAAAATTTATTGCCTATGTTAAACTGATCTAGCAGTGGTACATTCACAACCTAGGGTTTGTATATGCAGTTCCAAATGCATAGATAGATACAACTTGCGGAAATTAAAATCATGGGCAACATTCACCAATTATAACGTACATGTGCGGTAAATATAAAGAGCAAAAATATAAACTAGGCACACAATATGTTATCGGGGTTCGGCCAACTGTGCCTACGTCCCCGCCTCTAACTTGCAAGCCCGAAGATTCCACTAATGGCTCACTTAACGGGTGTAGCGGCACCTAATACAACTAGGTCAATTACCACAGGGCTAACCCCAACCTTAACCAGGTCAATTAAAGGACTGACCTCAACCAACACGCCTTACCAGGATGGCGCACCTAGCATTCCTAACCGAGTCAAAGCCAATCCAGGACTATTTCAAAGGGCTAGTCTCTCTCTTCAGGCCCATGCCTGGAAATACAACAGTATTTGAAATTCAAACAACGGTACAGTGATTATGCTTTCAAGTAAAGCGGATGTGTACCCAGTTACACGCAAGTAATACTTAATCAATCAAATGCACATTAACAATGTAGATAAATGTAAGCTCAGTGATGTGTATTTTTTTGCAAGTTACACTCAACAAGTTATGATCGTTAACATGCTCAAGAGTGTTCTAATCAAGCTATTTCTTTGAAAAAGTAAATATCAAATCTCAATAATAAACCATGGTTTCAAAGATGCTACAAATATTCAAAACAACTCAAAATATTTTCTTCAATGTAATATGCTCAAGAGTTGCTTGAAAGAATAATATAGCTTGTTAAAAATATTTTGCACAACAAAATTAAGCTATAGGAATCTTTGCAATGACAATGCAAAGATCCTTAAGCTACTAGGCTTTTCATAGCACAAGATTTATTAAATGAAATATGTGGGAAAACCTTGCTTAACTCCCCAAAATCAATATCAATCAACCGAGTAAAGCAATGGAAGTATGAGCAATACTAAGCAATAAATAAACACTCACAAAATAAGATTTCTCAAGGGAATGAAGGTGTTTGAGTGTTATGGGGTTGGAATGGACAAATAGGGTTTAGGAAATTTGAGAGAGTCTTTGGCTAATCCTATTTTCTAATCACCACTAATTTTTGCAAATGAACCCCTATATGTAGAGAATGGGTAAATTATAACCGTTAGGGGACACATACGATATTCTCAAATTTGTTCAAGAAGTTTAGTAAAAATTAACCCTATTTAATTTAAATTTATCCCTGGTAAAAATAATTTAACTCGCGAGATTCGGGTTCCAGGTCTGAGGTTCGGGTGGCGAAATAGACTCAGTCAGAAAATCAATTTTTAAAGGTTCAGGTGTCGGAAGAAAGGTTCAGGTGGCTGAACCGAAGACAGAAACTTTTTGTTCGTGGTTCGGGTGCACGAAGCTAAGTTCGGTTAACCGAACAAGCAAGTTTGGTTGCCCGAGGCCTTTTTGAACGTGAAGGTTCGGGTTCCGAGGTTGGTGAAAAAGCTCTCTGACATGGGTTCGGTTGCCCGAAGGTGATACGTTCATTATAGCTTCAGTCGCCTGAAACCTAGTCAAACTGCTGACTTTCTAGCAGTTCGGGCCCTCGAGAAGTTTTGAACTCTAGGGGTCAAGGGTTTAGGGTTTAGGGTTTAGGGTTTAAGGTTTAGGGTTTAGGGTTTAGGGTTTAGGTTTTAGGGTTTAGGGTTTAGGTTTTAGGGTTTAGGGTTTACAGTTTTGGGTTTAGGGTTTAGGGTTAGGGTTTAGGGTTTTTGGTTTAGGGTTTAGGGTTTAGGGTCTGCGATTTAGGGTTTAGGGTTTAAGGTTTAGGGTTAGGGCTTACGGTTTAGGTTTATTGTTTAGGTTTTAGCGTTTAGGGTTAAAGGTTTACTATTTAGGGTTACGGTTTAGGGTTTTTGACTTAGGCTTTAGGCTTTAGGCTTTAGGGTATAGGGTTTAGAGTTTTGGATTTAGGATTTAGGGTTTAGCGTTTAGTGTTTAGGGTATTGGGTTTAGGGTTAGGTTTTAGGGTCTAGGGTTTAGGGTCTAGGGTCTAGGGTTTAGGGTTTAGGGTTTAGGGTTTTGGATTTAGGTTTTAGGGTTTAGGGTTTCACGCTTAGGGTTGGGGTTTAGCTTTTAAGGTTTAGGGTTTAGGGTTTAGGGTTAGGCTTTAGGGTTTAGGGTTTAGGGCTAAGGGTTTGGGGTTTAGGGTTTAGGGTTTATTGTTTAGTGTTATGGGTCTAGGGTTTAGGGTCTAGGGTTTAGCGTTTAGGGTTTAAGGTTTAGGTTTTAGGCTTTAGGGTTTAGGGTTTAGGGTTTTTTGTTTCGGGTTTAGGGTTTAGGGTTTTGTTTTTGGGGTTTAGGGTTCAACATTTAGGGTTTAGGGTTTAATGCCTAGGGTTTAGGGTTTAATGCCTAGGGTTTCGGGTTTAGGGTTTAGGTTTTAGGAGTTAGGGTTTATAGTTTAGGTTTTAGGGTCTAGGGTTTTGGGTTTATTGTTTAGTGTTAAGGGTCTAACGTTTAGGGTGTAGGGTTTAGGGTTTAAGGTTTAGGGTTTATTGTTTAGTGTTTACAGTCTAGGGTTTAGGGTTCAGGGTTTAGGGTTTAAGGTTTAAGGTTTAGGGTTTAGGGTTTACGTTTTATTTTTTAGGGTTTTTGGTTTTGGATGTAGGGTTTATAGTTTCGATGGTAGAGTTTAGGGTTTAGGGTTTAAGGTTTAGGGTTTAGGGTTTTGGGTTAGGGTTTTGGGTTTAGGGTTTAGGGTTTAGTGTAACGCCCCGAACCCTTAAACCCGGGTCCGACGCGTTATACTTGATAAAATTCCTGATAATCAATAATCCATAATATACGCAGCAGAAAACATAACCATAGTCTCCACATAACATAATACCAAAGTTTACTAATTCTAACTACCAACCATAATAAATTAATCATTCACCAGTATTCAAATATATACATGTCTCCAAAACATTATCTACTAATACCAGTAAGTTTCACAACTATCCTTTCATAACTAAGTTAAAACATAAAGATATAAAACATAAAATATACATATCAGAATTAAAATAAAAATATACCCTTTTTCTTATATCTCCCAAAAATGTTATAAAATCTCAAGCTCTCAAAGCTCGATCCTGAGAAATCCTGAAAAAAAATGAATTCATATTCGGGTGAGACACATCTCAGTAAGGGAAGAAACAATATATTAAACTCAGCGTGTGGCTATCATGAGATTATACATATCATTTTATAATATTTGCAAATCATTAACATAATTTCCTGAAACCATTTTCTGATCCTAATCAAACGCATACAAATGTTTAACCCACGAGATTACCCAAGGATAGGGGTGATTACCCGCCCATACAAGTAGCACCCCTCTACTCTGATACTTAGGTAACCCTAAGGTCACAATTAAAACATACCAGAGCACTCACCTTACTCAATAAGCCCTTAAGTGTTAAATTGATCTCGTACTCACGCATTCAACAATAGTTTAATGGCAAAGGCCTTAAGGATAAGGAAAACTACCCGCCCATACAAGTAGGTTCCCTCTGCCCTAATACGTTATGCGGCTACTGCCACATCTGTAGCTACTAGTGCACTCGCCTTACTCAGCAAGCCCTCAAGCGAAAGGCACGCCTCGCCCAATCGTAACATGTTCTACATACATACATACTTCTAATATCATAATACATCATTCTTTTCTATTATTATACATTCATGCACATTCATTCCTGTTCATAACTTAATTTTGCATTTCGTTTCACTTTAAGTGACTTTTTCCTATTTACATTAGTTGCCTTTGTCATTTCATTTCATTGCCATTTCATCGTCATTTCATTTCATAACATTTTCATTTCATTACTTAGTAGTACAGCTGGTCTTTAGCCATCATTAGTTAGTCTACGTAGAAACGTGCTAGATTTGCTAACACAACTCCTTTTAGCTGTCATCAATTAGTCTACACAGAAGTGTGCTAGATCTGCTAACATGGCTGTCTTTCAGCTGTTTACATTACATGGTTGCATTTAACATACACAGGCAACATTGTCCATATCATATTTTATTTTCATCGCTTTACTTACTTAGCCTGCATCTCATACATTTAACATATATTTGCACAGATTCTCATGCCACACAATTTAGCAATAAAATTTATACACTGCCTATAAAATAAGCCAACCAACATTTAATGTTTATATACTGAAAATAGATTTCATTTCTTACTTAATTATCCTAAAAATATTTCCCACTTTTATCAGTTCATTTTCGCATGTACATATCTAATAAGCAGCCCTAAACTCGAAAAAAAATATAATTTAAACAGTTGGCATTTTACCCATATTGAAACATATACACGTACATATAACACAATTTATTTTTCCATTAAATTCATAAAAATTCTTATTTAATATATATTTTTCCCCTTACCTGGTTTCTTAAACTACGTCAACAGGGACTCCGAAAAATACCTGCGGCGCTCACCCGGACCCTGAAATTAAATTCCTAATTTCAATAAATTATTCTTGAATAAAATATTATTTAAATATTTCCTAGGATAATAATTCCTAAATAAATAAATATACCCTTAAATTTAGCCAAATTGCCAAATTTCTCAAATCCCACTCTCGCTTTGGAGTAGGGCCTAGAAAACCCCAATTGAAAAATTACCTACACGAAAATGACGACAACGACGATTAGGACCCCGTGGTGGTGCCTGATCGTCAATTCAACAGCAGATTTAACCAAAAATTAAGAAATTGGGAAAAAATTACCTTTCCCCATGAGCAGTGCCTAAGTCGTTCCCACGATAAATCTGCCCCAGTAGAAATGTCGATGGCGGAGTTAGGAACCCAACGGCACCTTCCGTTTTTCGATTGGTTGAGTATTCATCGAGAAATGAGGGAAGAGAGACAAGCAGAGACGAAGAGGTGAGACAGCAGCATGCAGAGGTTGAGAGAGAACTGAGTGTTGGGCGAAAGTCCAGAAAGATCAGATTTCATTTTTGAAATCTGATCTTCTGCAATGCAATCTTACATATCAATTTATTATTATATTAATATTATATATATATATATATATATAAATATAATACTTTAACTTATAACCTTTATATATATATATATATATATGTGTGTGTGTGTGTGTGTGTGTGTGTGTGTGTACATATATAATTTAATATACATATCTTTATTTTAATTTTTTTTTCTTTCCACACTATTCATTTTAATTGTTTTTTTAATTAATTATTTCAATAATAATTAATTAATTAATAATTAGTCTTTTTTATTTTTTTTTCATACTATTTCTTTTTACTTGCTTATTTAATACATTAATTTAAAATGTTTAACTAATTAATTGATTAATAATTTTAATTTATTAAAATTTTTTTTTCGGGTTATTACATTTAGGGTTTAGGGTTTAGAGTTTAAGGTTTAGGTTTTAGGGTTTAGGGTCAGGGTTTGGGGTTTAGGGTTTTGGGTTTAGGGTTTAAGGTTTAGGGGGTTTATTGTTTAGTGTTTAGGGTCTCGGGTTTAAGGTTTAGGGTTTGGGATTTACGTTTTAGGGTTTCGGGTTTAGCGTTTAGGGTTTACGGATTAGGGTTTAGGGTTTAGGGTTTAGGGTTTAGGTTTTAGGATTTAGGGCTAGGGCATAGGGTCTTTGGTTTAGGCTTTAGGCTTTAGGCTTTAGGCTCTAGGGTTAGGGTTTAGGGTTTTTGGTTTGGGGTTCAGGGTTTTGGGTTTAGCGTTTAGGGTTTAGGGTTTAGGGTTAGGGCTTAAGGTTTTGGTTTTGGGTTTAGGTAATAGGGGTTAGGGATTAGAATTTAGGGTTTAGGCTTTAGGGTCAAGGTTTGGGGTTTAGTGTTTAGGGTTTAGGGTTTAGGGTATAAGGTTTAGGGTTTCGGGTTTAGCTTTTTGAGTTTAGGGTTGGGGTTTAAGGGTAAGGGTTTATTGTTTAGTTTTTAAGGTTTAGGGTTTTTTATTTTTGGCTTAGGGTTTGAAGTTGGGGTTGAGGGTTTAGGGTTTATTGTTTAGTGTTTAGGGTTTAGGGTTTAGGGTTTAGGGTTTAGGGTTAGGGTTTAGTGGTTTGTGTTTATTGTTTAGTGTTTAGGGTTTAGGGTTTAGGGTTTAGGATTTACGGTTTAGGGTTTATTGTTTAGTGTTTAGGGTCAAGGGTTTAGGTTCTAGGGTTTAGGGTTTAGGGTTTAAGTTTTAGGGATTAAGGTTTTGGGTTAGGGTTTAGGGTTTAGGGTTTTCGATTTAAGGTTTAGGGTTTATAGCTTCTTGGGTTTAGGGTTTAAGATTTTAGGTTTTGGGTTTAATTTTTAGTGTTTAGGGTCTAGGGTTTAGGGTTTACGTTTTAAGGTTTAGTATTTAGGTTTTAGGGTTTAGGGTTAGCGTTTAGGGTAATTGGTTTAGGGTTAGGGTTTAGGGTCTAGGGTTTAGGGTCAAGGGTCTAGGCTTTAGGGTTTATAGTTTAGGGTTTGGGGTAGGGGTTAGGGTTTTGGGTTTAGGGTGTTGGGTCTAGCGTTTAGGGTTTAGGGTTTAGGGTTTAGGGTTTAGGGTTTAACGTTTAGTGTTTAGGGTCAAGGGTCTAGGGTTTAGGATTTTGGGTTTAGGGTTTAGAGTTTAGGGTTTAGGGTTTAGGGTTTATAATTTAGGATTTAGGGTTTTGGGTTTTGGGCTTAGCATTTAGGGTTTGGGGTAGAGAGTTTAGGGGTTAGGGCTTCAGGTTTATTGTTTAGTGTTTAGGGTCTAGGTTTTAGGGTTTAGGGTTTTGGATTTTGTGCTTAGGGTTTAGGGTTATGATTTAGGGGTTAGGGTTTATTGTTTAGTGTTTAGGGTTTAGGGTTTGGGGTTTTAGGGTTTACGGTTTAGGGTTAGGGTTTAGGGGTAAGGGTTTTTTGTTTAGTGTTTAGGGTTTTGGGTTTATTGTTTAGTGTTTAAAGTCTAGGGTTCTGGTTCTAAGGTTTAGGGTTTAGGGTTTAGGGTTTAAGGTTTAGGGTTTAGGGTTTAGGTTTTAGGGTTTAGGGTTTTGGTTTAGGGTTTAAGGTTTAGGGTTTAGGGTTTAAGGTTAGGGTTTTGGATTTTTGGTTTTGGGTTTTGGGTTTAAGGTTTAAGGTTTAGGGTTTAGGGTCAGGGCTTATGGTTTAGGTTTAGGTTTACCTTTTAGCGTTTATGGTTTTGCGTTTAGGGTTTAGGGTTTATAGTTTTGGGTTTAGGATTTAGGGTTTAGGGTCAGGGTTTAGGGTTTTTGGTTTACGGTTTAGGGTTTAGTGTCTACGGTTTATGTTTTGGGGTTTAGGTTTTAGGCTTTGGGGTTAGGGCTTAGGGTTTAGGTTTATTGTTTAGGTTTTAGCGTCTAGGGTTAACGGTTTAGTGTTTAGGGTTAGGGTTTAGGGTTTTTGGCTTTGACTTTAGGCTTTCGGGTTTTGGGTTTTGGGTTTTGGGTTTCGGATTTATGGTTTAGGGTTTAGGGTTTCGCGTTTAGGGTTAGGGTTTAGCTTTTAAGGTTTAAGGTTTAGGGTTTAGAGTTAGGGTTTAGGGTTTAGGGTTTAGGGTTTAGCGTTTAGGGTTAGGGCTTAGGGCTTACGTTTATTGTTTAGGTTTTAGCATTTAGGGTTAAGGGTTTGGTGTTTAAGGTTAGGATTTAGGGTTTTTGGCTTAGACTTTAGGCTTTCGGGTTTAGGGTTTAGGGTTTAGGGTTTATGGTTTTGGATTTAGTGTTTAGGGTTTAGGGTTTCGCACTAGGGTTGGGTTTTAGCTTTTAAGGTTTATGGTTTAGGGTTTACGGTTTGCCTTTAGGATTTAGGGTTTAGGGCTTTGGCTTTGGGGTTTAGGGTTTAAGGTTTAGGATTTATGGTTTATTATTTAGTATTTTGGTTCTAGGGTTTAGGGTCTAGTGTTTAGGGTTTAGGGTTTAGGGTTTAAGGTTAAGGGTTTAGGGTTTAGGTTTTAGTGTTTAGGGTTAGGGTTTAGGGTTTTTGGGTTTAGGGTTTAGGGTTACGGTCTAGGGTTTAGGGTTTAGGGTTTTGGATTTTGTGCTTTGGGTTTAAGGTTAGGGTTTAGGGGTTAGGGTTTATTGTTTAGTGTTTAGGGTTTAGGGTTTAGGGTTTCAGGGTTTAGGGTTTAGCGTTAAGGTTTAGGGGTAAGGGTTTATTGGTTACTGTTTAGGGTTTAGGGTTTAGGGTTTATTTTTTAGTGTTTACGGTCTTGGGTTCAGGTTCTAGGGTTTAGGGTTTAGAGTTTAGGGTTTAGGGTTTAGGATTTAAGTTTTGTGGTTTAGGGTTAGGGTTTAGGGTTTTTGGTTTAGGGTTTAGGGTTTAGGGTTTAGGGTTTGTGGTTAGGTTTTAGGGTTTTTGTTTTGGGTTTAAGGTTTAGGTTTAGGGTTTAGTGTTAGGGCTTATGGTTTAGGTTTAGGGTTTTGATTTTAGGGTTTATGGTTTTGCATTTAGGGTTTAGGATTTAGAGTTTCGGGTTTAGGTTTTAAGGTTTAGGGTTTATAGTTTTGGGTTTAGGATTGGGGTTTAGGGTTTAGGGTTTAGGGTTTAGGGTTAGGGCTTGGGGTTTAGGTTTACTATTTAGGTTTTAGCATTTAGGGTTAACGGTTCGGTGGTTAGGGTTAGGGTTTTGGGTTTTTGGCTTAGACTTTAGGCTTTCGGGTTTAGGGTTTTGGGTTTAGGATTTTGGGTTTTGGATTTATGGTTTAGGGTTTAGGGTTTCGCGTTTAGGGTTGGGGTTTAGCTTTTAAGGTTTAGGGTTTAGGGTTTAGGGTTTAGGGTTTAGGGTTTAGGGTTTTGGGCTTAGGGTTTGGGGTTTAGGGTTTTGGGTTTAGTGTTTATTGTTTAGTGTTTAGGGTCTTGAGTTTAAGGTTTAGGGTTGGGGATTTACCTTTTAGGGTTTCGGGTTTAGTGTTTAGGGTTTACGGATTAGGGTTTAGGGTTAGGGTTTAGGGTTTAGGGTTTAGGGTTTTGGTTTTAGGATTTAGGTCTAGGGTTTAGGGTTTTTGGTTTAGGCTTTAGGCTTTAGGCTTTAGGCTTTAGGCTTTAGGGTTAGGATTTAGGGTTTTTGGTTTGGGGTTCAGGGTTTTGGGTTTAGCGTTAAGGGTTTAGAGTTTATGGTTAGGGCTTAGGGTTTATGTTTCGGGTTTAGGTATTAGGGGTTAGGGATTAGCGTTTAGGGTTTAGGGTTTAGGGTTTAGGGTTAGGGTTTGGGGTTTAGTGTTTAGGGTTTAAGGTATAAGGTTTAGGGTTTCGGGTTTAGGGTTTAGGGTTTAGCTTTTTTGGTTTAGGGTTGGGGTTTAGGGGTAAGTGTTTATTGTTTAGTGTTTAAGGTTTAGGGTTTTTGATTTTTGGCTTTGGGTTTAGAGTTGGGGTTGAGGGGTTAGGGTTTATTGTTTAGTGTTTGGAGTTTAGGGTTTAGGGTTTAGGGTTAGGGTTTTGTGGTTTGGGTTTTTTGTTTAGTGTTTAGGGTTTAGGGTTTAGGGTTTAGGATTTACGGTTTAGGGTTTATTGATTAGTGTTTAGGGTCAAGGGTTTAGGTTCTTGGGTTTAGGGTTTAGGGTTTAGGGTTTAAGGTTTAGGGTTTAGGGTTTTGGGTTAGGGTTTAGGGTTTAGGGTTTTCGGTTTAAGGTTTAGGGTTTATAATCTTGGGTTTAGCTTCTTGGGTTTAGGGTTCACAGTTTAGGGTTTAAGATTTTAGGTTTTGGGTTTAATTTTTAGTGTTTAGGGTCTAGGGTTTAGGGTTTACAATTTAAGGTTTAGGATTTAGGGTTTAAGGTTTAGGGTTGAGCGTTTAGGGTAGTTGGTTTAGGGTTAGGGTTTAGGGTCTAGGGTTTAGGGTCAAGAGTCTAGGGTTTAGGGTTTATAGTTTAGGGTTGGGGGTTTAGGGTTTATGGGTAGGGGTTAGGGTTTTCGGTTTAGGGTGTTGGGTCTAGCGTTTAGGGTTTAGGGTTTAGGGTTTAACGTTTAGTGTTTAGGGTCAAGGGTTTAGGGTTTATAATTTAGGATTTAGGGTTTTGGGCTTAGCATTTAGGGTTTGGGGTGTCGAGTTTTGGGGTTAGGGCTTAAGGTTTATTGTTTAGTGCTTAGGGTCTAGGGTTTAGGGTTTAGGGTTTCGGATTTTGTGCTTAGGGTTTAGTGTTACGGTTTAGGGGTTAGAGTTTATTGTTTAGTGTTTAGGGTTTAGGGTTTGGGGTTTTGGGGTTTAGGGTTTAAGGTTAGGGTTTAGGGGTAAGGGTTTATTGTTTAGTGTTTAGGGTTTTGGCTTTGGGTTTATTGTTTAGTGTTTAAGGTCTAGGGTTCAGGTTCTAGGGTTTAGGGTTTAGGGTTTAAGGTTTACGATTTAGGGTTTTGGGTTTAGGTTTTATGGTTTAGGGTTAGGGTTTAGGGTTTTTGGTTTTTGGTTTAGGCTTTAGGGTTTAGGATTTAAGGTTAGGGTTTTTGGTTTTGGGTTTAGGGTTTAGGGTTTTGGGTTTAGGGTCAGGGCTTATGGTTTAGGTTTTGGGTTTACGTTTTGGCATTTATGGTTTTGCGTTTAGGGTTTAGGGTTTAGGGTTTAGGGTTTAGGGTTTAGGGTTTATAGTTTTGGGTTTAGGATTTATGGTTTAGGTTCAGGGTTTAGGGTCTTTGGTTTAGGGTTTAGGGTTTAGTGTCTACGGTTTATGGTTTAGGTTTTAGGCTTTAGGCTTTAGGATTAGGGCTTAGGGTTTAGGTTTATTGTTTTGGTTTTAGCATCTATGGTTAACGGTTTAGTGTTTAGGGTTAGGGTTAGGGTTTTTGGCTTTGACTTTAGGCTTTCGGGTTTAGGGTTTAGGGTTTTGGGTTTTGGATTTATGGTTTAGGGTTTAGGGTTTCGCGTTTAGGGTCGGGGTTTAGCTTTTAAGGTTTAGGGTTTAGGGTTTAGGGTTTACGATTACGGCTTAGGGTTTACGTTTATTGTTTAGGTTTTACCATTTAGGGTTAAGGGTTTGGTGTTTAAGGTTAGGGTTTAGGGTTTATGCTTAGACTTTAGGCTTTCGGGTTTAAGGTTTATGGTTTAGGGTTTAGGGTTTAGGGTTAGGGCTTGGGGTTTAGGTTTACTATTTAGGTTTTAGCATTTAGGGTTAACGGTTCGGTGGTTAGGGTTAGGGTTTTGGGTTTTTGGCTTAGACTTTAGGCTTTCGAGTTTAGGGTTTTGGGTTTAGGGTTTTGGGTTTTGGATTTATGGTTTAGGGTTTAGGGTTTCGCGTTTAGGGTCGGGGTTTAGATTTTAAGGTTTAGGGTTTAGGGTTTAGGGTTTAGGATTACGGCTTAGGGTTTACGTTTATTGTTTAGGTTTTACCATTTAGGGTTAAGGGTTTGGTGTTTAAGGTTAGGGTTTAGGGTTTATGCTTAGACTTTAGGCTTTCGGGTTTAAGGTTTATGGTTTAGGGTTTAGGGTTTAGGGTTAGGCTTTAGGGTTTAAGGTTTAGGGTTTAGGGCTTAGGCTTTGGGGTTTAGGGTTTAAGGCTTCAGATTTATGGTTTATTATTTAGTGTTTTGGGTCTAGGGTTTAGGGTCTAGTGTTTAGGGTTTAGGGTTTATGGTTTAAGCTTAAGAGTTTAGGGTTTAGGTTTTAGTGTTTAGGGTTAGGGTTTAGGGTTTTGGGTTAGGGTCTAGGGTTTAGGGTTTAGCGTTTTGGATTTTGTGCTTAGGGTTTAGGGTTAGGGTTTAGGGTTAGGGTTTATTGTTTAGTGTTTAGGGTTTAGGGTTTAGGGTTTCGGGGTTTAGGGTTTTGGGTTAAGGTTTAGGGGTAAGGGTTTGTTGTTTGGTGTTTAGGGTTTAGGGATTAGGGTTTAGGGTTTAGGGTTTATTGTTTAGTGTTTACGGTCTTGGGTTCAGGTTCTAGGGTTTAGGGTTTAGAGTTTAGGATTTAAGGTTTTATGGTTTAGGATTTAGGTTTTGTGGTTTAGGGTTAGGGTTTAAGGTTTTTGGTTTAGGGTTTAAGGTTTAGGGTTTGTGGTTAGGGTTTAGGGTTTTTGGTTTTGGGTTTAGGGTTTAGGGTTTAGTGTTTAGGGTTAGGGGTTATGGTTTAGGTTTAGGGTTTTGATTTTAGGGTTTATGGTTTTGCGTTTAGGGTTTAGGGTTTAGGGTTTCGGGTTTAGGTTTTAGGGTTTAGGGTTTGCAGTTTTGGGTTTAGAGTTTAGGGTTTAGGGTTTTTTGTTTAGGGTTTAGGGTTTAGTGTTTAAGGTTTTGGGTTTAGGGTTTAGGGTTTATGGTTATGGCTTGGGGTTTAGGTTTGTTATTTAGGTTTTAGCGTTTAAGGTTAACGGTTTGGTGTTTAGGGTTAGGGTTTAGGGTTTTTGGCTTAGACTTTAGGCTTTCGGGTTTAGGGTTTAGGGTTTAGGGTTTTCGGTTTTGGGTTTTGGATTTATGGTTTAGGGTTTAGGGTTTCGCGTTTAGGGTTGGGGTTTAGCTTTTAAGGTTTAGCGTTTATGGTTTAGGGTTAGGCTTTAGGGTTTAGGGTTTTGGGCTTAGGGTTTGGGGGTTTAGGGTTTAATGTTTTGGGTTTAGGGTTTATTTTTTAGTGTTTAGGGTCTAGGGTTTAGGGTCTCGAGTTTAGGGTTTAGGGTTTAGGGTTTAAGGTTTAGGGTTTAGGATTTAGGGTTTTGGTTTTTTGGGTTTAGGGTTAGGGTTTAGGGTTTTCGGTTTTGGGTTTAGGGTTTAGGGTTTAGGATGAGGGTTTAGGATTTTTTGTTTAGGGTTTAGGGTTTAGGGTTTAGGGTTTAGGATTAAGGCTTAGGGTTTAGGTTTAGGGTTTAGGGTTTAGGGTTTAGGGTTAGGGTTTAGGGTTTAGGGTTTAATGTTTAGATTTTCGGGTTTAGGGTTTAGGGTTTAGGTTTTAGTGTTTAGGGTTTATAGTTTAGGGTTTAGGGTCTAGGGTTTAAGGTTTATTGTTTAGTGTTAAGGGTCTAGCGTTTAGGGTGTAGTGTTTAGGGTTTAGGGTTTAGGGTTTATTGTTTAGTGTTTGGGGTATAGGGTTTAGGGTCTAAGGTTTAGGGTTTAGGGTTTAGGGTTTAAGGTTTAGGATTTAGGGTTTAGGGTTTACATTTTAGTGTTTAGGTTTAAGGTTTAGGGTTTTTGGTTTTGGGCATAGGGTTTATTGTTTTGGGGTTTGGGTTTAGGGTTTAGGGTTTAGGGTTCGGGTTTAAGGTTTAGGGTTTAGGGTTTAGAGTTTAAGGTTTTGGTTTTAGGGTTTAGGGTTAGGGTTTAGGGTTTTGGGTTTTGGGTTTTGTGTTTTGGGTTTATAGTTTAGGTTTTAGGGTTTAGGGTATATTGTTTAGTGTTTAGGGTCTCGGGTTTAAGGTTTAGGGTTTAGGATTTATGTTTTAGGGTTTACGGTTTAGCGTTTAGGGTTTACGGATTAGGGTTTAGGGTTAGGGTTTAGGGTCTAGGGTGTTGATTAAGGTGTAGTCCCAAGAGGGGGGGGGGGTGAATTGGATATTAAAAAAAAACTTAAACCACTTAGTTTTTCTTTCACACACTTCTTATAAGTTCACCAAATGCTTCTAGTTGCTCAATTTTGTGTAAGTGTGGCAATCCTGTCTATGCATGTAATATCCTCAATTTAAATACAGTACAGAAAATAAAGAGTAAAAGGGTGAGCGATTAAAAACGCGATTTTACGAGGTTCCGCCGACTTGGCCTACGTCCTCGCCTTGAGCAACCACTCAAGGATTCACTAATAACCCTGCTCCTTAAAGTGGGACGGAGCTTCCCTTACAAACCGCTGCTTACAAGAGGTACAGCTCCCTCTTTATCCGCTGCTCACAAGAGGTACAACTTCCTTCTCACACTCGGTTCACAACCCGAACCATGTTTACAATGAAATCTGAAAATAACACTTAAAACAATGCTTCTAAACAAAAGCTTGTGAGTACAATTCAATTTCCTAGTACATTAACATATGATAAAACTTGAAGCTCAAGAATGTATGAAAAACGATACAATCGTTTGACGTATGCTATGTGTCAACACACAAATTTGTATTTAATCAAAATAGGTTTTTCAATAGGAATCCCAATGAACAATATATATGAATATGTGTTTATCTACTTCTTGAAGTTCAAATCAATCAACCAAGCTAACAAGATTTTCTCAAAACATGATCTTCCCGAAATACAGTTTTTATATGTACACACTCAAGATCAAAACTTCTTTCTAACGATGAACAAGTAAAGAGATGAGAGATTCTTAAAAAAATGATAACTTGACAGATCAAACCTTAATACTAGATCAAAGTTTAGTTGGATGAATGAATGCTCTTTTGATTTCAGTAGAGATTTTCCCAAACAAATATGCAAGAAGATTGAAGTGCAGAAAACCGGCTCTAGGGTTGAAATCTTGCAATGAGAAGTATGTATTTCTTGTTGTGTCCCTTAGCTTATGTTCTAGGGTTTAGGTATTCATAATATATATTATATTACCCTTAGAATTAATCTCAGCCATTGGATCAATAATATACTTTGCATGTCTTTTTAATAAAGAGCTGGTTTTTAGGCTTTCCCACGAGTTCAGGCAACCAAACTCGACTTCAGGCTCCTGAAGTGTCAACTTTAGGCGCCTGAGATTCCAAGGTTAGGCGACCGAAGAGCCTCGGTCAGGTTCTATCTTCTGCATTTAATTCTTTAGGCGACTAAACTTAATCTTCAAGCAATCGACGAAATTCTTCAGGCTACTAAGGTTTAAGTTCAAGCGACCGAACTCACCATTCTCTCAAATTTTCATTTCTAACTAAAAATCTGCTTGGCTTCTTTTCTTGGGTCTTTCATAAAATATATTTTTCATGATTTTGAAAGCATTTCAAGGTCCATGACAGTTTCCTAATGATGTGCATGAAATGCATGAGTCTTAAAACTATTCTAAGTTATAATGAGCTTCAAAATAAATCATATGCCAATGTAAATACATAAGCTCTAAATACCCATTCCCACGAGTTTCTTGAACTTTGCCATTTGCATCTTGATTCTCATACTCTTTCTCATACTTTTTAAGTTCCAAGATGCTTTCCATGATTTGTAGGCTTTACTTGAATGCATCCATAACTTGTTATCTTTCCGTGCATGGTTAATATAGGTCTTGTAAACAAACTCAATGCACAGATCAAATACCAAGTGATTTGTCATTATCAAAACAAGATTGGACTCGTAGAGTCAACATAGGGTTTTGGGTTTAGGGTTTAGGGTTTTGGGTTTAGGTTTTAGGGTTTAGGGCTAGGGTTTAGGGTTTTTGGTTTAGGGATTACGGTTTAGGGTCTAGGGTTAGGGTTTCGGGTTATTGGTTTAGGATTTCTGTTTTTGGGTTTAGTGTTCAGGGTTTAGGGTTTAGGGTTTAGGGTTAGGGCTTAGGGTTTAGGTTTTAGGGTTTAGGGACTAGAGTTTAGGGTTTAGAGTTTAGGGTTTAGGGTTTAGGGTTTGGATTTAGGGTTTAGAGTTTAGGGTTTCGGGTTTAGGGTTAGGGTTTTGCTTTTAAGGTTTACGTTTTTGGGGTGGGCTTTAGGGTTTAGGGTTTAGGGTTTAGGGCTTAGGGTTTAGGGTTTAGGGTTTAGGGTTTAGGGTTTATTGTTTAGTGTTTAGGGTCTAAGGTTTAGCATTTAGGGTTTAGTGTTTATAGTTTTAGGTTTAGGGTCTCGGGTTTTCGGTTTAGGTTTTAGGGTTTAGGCTTTATAGTTTGGGGTTTTGGTTTTTGGGTTTAGGGTTTAGAGTTTAGGGTTTAGGGTTTAGGGTTTATTATTTAGTATTTCAGGTCTCGGGTTTAGGGTTTAGGGTTTAGGATTTAGGTTTTCGGGTTTAGAGTTTAGCGTTTAGGGTTTACGGTTTAGGGTTTAGGGTTAGGGTTTAGGGTTTGGGGTTTAGGGTTTAGGGTTTAGGGTTTAGGATTTAGATTTTAGGGTTTATGGTTAGGGTTTAGGGTTTTTGGCTTACGGTTCAGTGTTTAGGGTTTAGGTTTTTGGGTTTAGTGTTAGGGTTTAGGGTTTTTGGTTTAGCGTTCAGGGTTTAGGGTTAGGGTTTAGGGTTTTTGGTTTAGGGTTTAAGGGTTATTGGTTTAGCATTTAGGGTTTAAGGTTTAGGGTCGGGGTTTTGGGTTTAGGTTTAGTGTTTACGTTTTAGGGTTTAGGATTTTGGATTGAGTGTTTAGGGTTTAGGGTTTCGGGTTTAGGGTTAGGGTTAGCTTTTAAGGTTTAGGGTATAGGGTTGGGCTTTAGGGTTTAGGGTTTAGGGTTTAGTGCTTAGGGTTTAGGGTTTAGGGTTTAGGTTTTAGGGTTTATTATTTAGTGTTTAGGGTCTAGGGTTTAGGGTTTAGGGTTGAAGGTTTAGGGTTTAGGTTTTAGGGATTAGGGTTAGGGTATAGGGTTTTTCGTTTTGGGTTTAAGGTTAGGATTTAGGGTCTAGGGTTTATGGTTTAGGGTTTAGGTTTTAGGGTTTAGGGATAGGGTTTTGGGTTTTTGGTTTAGGGTTTAGGATTTTGGGTTTTGGTTTAAGGTTCAGGGTTTTTGGTTTAAGGTTCTGGGTTTTAGGTTTAGCGTTTAGGGTTTAGGGTTTAGGATTAGGGTTTAGGGTTTAGGTTTCGAGTTTAGGTTTTAGGGTTTAGGGATTAGCGTTTAGGGTTTAGGGTTTAGGGTTTATGGTTTAGGGTTTAAGGTTTAGGGTTTAGGGTTTGTGATTTAGGCTTTAGTGTTTAGGGTTTCGGGTTTAGGGTTAGGATTTTGCTTTTAAGGCTTAGGTTTTTGGGTTAGGTTTTGGGGTTGAGGGTTTAGGGCTTAAGGTTTAGGATTTAGGGTTTAAGGTTTACTGTTTAGTGTTTAGGGTCTAGGGTCCAGTGTCTAGGGTGTAGGGTTTAGGGTTAGGGTTCAGGGTTTAGGGTTTGGGGCTTAGGGTTTAGGGTTTAATATCTAGGGTTTTGGGTTTAGGGTTTAGGGTTTAGGTTTTAGGGCTTAAGGTTTATAGTTTAGGGTTTAGGGTCTTGGGTTTAGGGATTGTTGTTCAGTGTTAAGGGTCTAGCGTTATGGTGTAGGGTTTAGGGTTTAGGGTTTATTGTTTAGTGTTTAGGGTCTAGGGTTTGGGGTCTAGGGTTTAGGGTTTAGGGTTGAGGGTTTAAGGTTTAGGGTTTAGGGTTTATGGTTTACGTTTTAGTGTTTAGGGTTAGGATTTAGGCTTTTTGGTTTTGGGTATAGGGTTTATAGTTTCGAGGCTTGGGTTTAGGGTTTAGGCTTTAAGGTTTAGGGCTTATGGTTTAGGGTTAGGTTTTAGGGTTTAGGGTTTAGGGTTTAGGGTTTTGGGTTTAGAGTTTAAGGTTTAGGTTTTAGGATTTAAGGTTAGGGTTTAGGGTTTATGGTTTAGGGTTTTGGGTTTAGGGTTTATAGTTTTGGGTTTTGGGCTTAGGGTTTAGGGTTTATTGTTTACTGTTTAGGGTCTCGGGTTTAAGGTTTAGGGTTTACGATTTTTGTTTTAGGCTTTAGGGTTTAGCATTTATTGTCTACGGATTAAGGTTTAGGGTCTAGGGTTTAGGGTTTAGGGTTTAGGTTTTAGGGTTTAGGGCTAGGGTTTAGGGTTTTTGGTTTAAGGATTAGGGTTCAGGGTTTAGGGTTTAGGGTTAGGGTTTAGGGTTTTTTGTTTAGGGTTCAGGGTCTTGGGTTTAGTGTTTAGTGTTTAGGGTTAGGGCTTAGGGTTTAGGTTTCAGGTTTAGGTTTTAAGGTTTAGGGATTAGCGTTTAGGGTTTAGGGTTTAGGATTTAGGGTTTTGGGTTTAGGGTTTTGGGTTTCGGATTTAGAGTTTAGGGTTTTGGATGTAGGGTTTAGGGTTTAGGGTTTCGGGTTTAGGGTTAGGGTTTTGCTTTTGACGTTTAGGTTTTTGGGGTTTGGCTTTAGGGTTTAGGGTTTAGGGTTTAGGGCTTAGAGTTTAGGGGTTAGAGTTTAGGTTTATTGTTTAGTGTTTAGGGTATAGGGTTTAGCGTTTAGTGTTTAGGGTTTATAGTTTAGGGTTTAGGTTTTTGGGTTGTGGGTTTATAGTTTAGGGTTTAGGGTTTAGGGTTTATTGTTTAGTGTTTAGGGTCTCGGGTTTTGGGTTTTGGGTTTAGGGTTTCTAGTTTAGAGTTTGGGGTTTAGGGTTTAGGGTTTATTGTTTAGTGTTTAAGGTCTTGAGTTTAGGGTTTAGGGTTTAGGATTTAGGTTTTTGGGTTTTGGGTTTAGCGTTTAGGGTTTACGGTTTAGGGTTTAGGGTTAGGGTTTAAGGTTTGGGGTTTAGGGTTTAGGGTTGGGGGTTGAGGTTTTAGGGTTTAGGGTTTTTGGTTTAGGGTTTAGTTTTTAGGGTTTAGGGTTAGGGTTTTGCTTTTAAGGTTTAGGTTTTTGGGTTGGGCTTTAGGGTTTAGTGTTTAGGGCTTAGGGTTTAGGGTTTAGGGTTTATTGTTTAGTGTTTAGGGTCTAGGGTTTAGTGTTTAAGGTTTAGGGTTTGTAGTTTAGGGTTTAGGTTTTTGGGTTGAGAGTTTAATGTTTGTGGTTTAGGGTTTTGGGTGTATTGTTTAGTGTTTAGGGTCTCGGGTTTTGGGTTTAGGGTTTAGGGTTTAGGGTTTATAGTTTAGGGTTTAGGTTTTTGGGTTTAGGGTTTATTGTTTAGGGTTTAGGGTTTGGGATTTAGGGTTTACTGTTTAGTGTTTAAGGTCTCAGGTTTAGGGTTTAGGGTTTAGGATTTAGGTTTTTGGGTTTAGGGTTTAGCGTTTAGGGTTTACGGTTTAGGGTTTAGGGTTAGGGTTTATGGTTTAGGGTTTAGGGTTTAGGGTTTAGGTTTTAGGGTTTAGGGTTAAGGTTTAGGGTTTTTGGTTTAGGGTTTAGTGTTTAGGGTTTAGGTTTTAGGGTTTTGGGTTAGGGTTTAGGGTTTTTGGTTTAGGGTTTAGGGTTTAGTGTTTAGGGTTTTTGGTTTAGGGTTTGAGGGTTTTGGGTTTAGCGTTTTGGGTTTAAGGTTTAGGGTTAGGGCTTAGGGTTTAGGTTTATGGTTTACGTTATAGGGTTTAGCATTTTTATTTTAGGGTTTAGGGTTTAGGGTTTCGGGTTTAGGGTTAGGGTTTAGCTTTTAAGGTTTAGGGTTTAGGGTTGGGCTTTAGGGTTTAGGGTTTAGGGTTTAGGGCTTAGGATTTAGGGTTTAGGGTTTATTGTTTATACTTTAGGGTCTAGGAAGAGAGTAGAAGGAAGAGAGACTTGGCCTACGTCCTCGCCTTGAGCAACCACTCAAGGATTCACTAAAAACCCTGCTCCTTAGAGTGGGACGGAGCTTCCCTTATAAACCGCTGCTTACAAGAGATACATCTCCCTTCATAGCCGCTGCTCACAAGAGGTACAGCTTCCTCCTCACACCCAATTCACAACCCGAACCGTGTTTACAATGAAATCTGAAAATAACACTCAAAATAATGCTTCTAACAAAAGCTAGTGAGTACAATTCAATTTTCTAGCACATTAACATATGATATAACTTGAAGCTCGTGAATGTATGAAAACGATAAACTCGTTTTATGTATGATATGCCTCAACACACGAATCCCTTTTTAACCAAAACTTTCAAGTAAAGATAAATTCAAAACGTTTTGGAATAATCTAGGGTTCTTGGTTCACTTTGCAAAAATGCACACTTATATAATTGAAGTGAACTTGTTGGCAAAAACTTTGTCTTGAATATACACTCAATCAAAATCACAAAATTTTATTTCAAGTACTCAACCACAAAATTGAGTATATTAATTTGCAGAAAAATATCCCTCAATTAAAATTATATTATAAGTATCAAGGATATTAAATCAAGTTCTAATGTATCTAAAGATAGATCCTTTTAGAAACCACACACTTGATACAAACTTTTCAATGAGTCACACACCATAAAACAAATAATGATCTTGTTTAAAATAGCTTGGTATATATAAAGATACTTTCAAGATCACTCTTTTAATCAAAAACTAGGTTTTTCAATAAGAAGCCCTTTGAGAAAATATATGTATATTTATATATACTCCTGAACCAAGATTTAATCTACCAAGTTAGATAAACTTTCTCAAGTAATGATCTCTTAGAAAATTAACTTTTGTACGAAAAGCACACTCAAGATCAATACTTTTCAATACTAGTCAAGAACAACGAATGAGATGATATGTAAAAATCACAAGAATAATAACTTGAAAGATCAAACTTCAATACTAGATTGAAGTACAGTAGAGTAACCAAGTTCCTATGAAAATCTGAATTGATTTGCCCAAGCTTGAAGATATGAGATTGATGTATAGGCAAACGAATAGCACCAATCAACAAACTTGCAACAAGGTGTGTTCTTCTCTTTCTTGTATGTCTCTCTCTTTTCTAGGGTTTAGATATTCATAATATATAGTATATTACCCTTAAAATTAATCTCAGCCGTTGGATCAATAAGATACCTCGCGTGTCTTTTTAAAAAAGAACTGATTTTTAGGCTTTCCCGCGAGTTCAGGCAACCGAACTCGACTTCAAGCTCCTGAAGTGTCAACTTCAGGGGCCTGAGGTTCCAAGGTCAGGGGACCGAGGTACCTCTGCTAGGTTCTGTCTTTCCCATTTAATTCTTCAAGAAATCGAACTTAATCTTCAGGCAACTGAAGAAATTCTTCAGGCTACTAAAGTGAAGTTCAGGCTACCGAAGTCCAATTTTTTATTTCCTTTTTCTAATTTTAGAAAATGCTTTGCTCTTTTTCTTGTGCCTTTTATAAAACATATTTTCCATGATTTCAAAAACATTTCTAAGTCCATGAAGGTTCCCTAATGATATACATGAAATGCATGAATCCTAAAATTATTCTAAGTTATGTTGAGCCTCAAGATAAATCATATGAAAATGTAGATACATGAGTTCTAAATACCCTTTCCCATGATATTCTTGAACTTTGGCACTTGCATCTTGATTCTCGTACTCTTTGAGTTCCATGGATCTTACCAAGATTTGTTAACTTTCCGTGCATGCTTAGTGTAAGTCTTGTTCACAAACTCAATGCACAGATCAAATATCAAGTGATTTGTCATTATCAAAACAATATTGGACTCGTAGAGTCAACAATCTCTCCCTTTTTGATGATGACAAATGCATGAGCAAAAATATATATATATAATGGGTTACGCCTAACAAGGCTCCCCCTCAATTAATGCATCAAATGACAATGTGATATTATTATTTGAATCCATTTTATTATTTTTGCTTCCAAATTCTCTCTCCCTTTTGGCATCAACAAAAAAATGTATAATAACTAAATCAAGAGTAAACGTACCCTTATGTTCTTCTCCCTTTAGAAATTTTACGGTTTTGAAATGTGTCCAATTGTTGAAACCAAATATTGAATAATGCAGATACCAAGTGATGATTATTAAGTGATGTTGCTCCCTCTTAATTATATCATCTAAAAAGATTCTAAGCAACCTCTCAACTATGCATGAGACCTAATTCACATCTAATTTGTATAAATTTATCCTCCGCAAGTGGTTTCGTGAATATATCGGCCCATTGTTCATCCGTGCATACAAACTCAAGTCTTACATCCCTTTTTTGTACATGGTCACGAAGAAAGTGATGTCGTATTTCTATGTGCTTAGTTCGTGAATGTAATATAGGATTCTTTGAGATATTTATTGCACTCGTATTATTGCATCTTATGGGAATTGTTTCATAACTTAATCCAAAATCCTTCAGTTGTTGCTTCATGTAAAGCGTTTGAGCACAACAACTACCTATTACTATGTATTCAGCTTCATCTATGAAAAGAGCGACTGAATTTTGTTTCTTGGAAAACCAAGAGACCAAGGAGTGTCCTAAGAAGTGACAAGCACCACTAGTGCTCTTCCTATACACTTTACTACCCGCATAATCAGCATCTGAATAACTAAGAATCTCAAATGATGTGTGCTTAGGATACCATAACCCAATGTCCACGGTTCCTATCAAATATCTAAGTATACGTTTAACAGCTAGCAAGTGAGACTCTTTTGGAGCAGACCAAAATCTTGCGCACAAACATACACTAAACATTATATCTGTTCTATTGGCAATCAGGTATAACAAGCTACCTATCATTCCACGATATAGTTTTACATCTACTAGTATACCTTGTTCATATTTATCTAATTTCAATGAAGTGCTCATAGGTGTACCTAGTATTTTTCCGTCTTCCATTGTAAATTTTTTGAGTAGGTCTGTAATATACTTTGATTGATTTATCAATAATCCATGATTTGCTTGTTTAATATGAAGTCCTAGGAAGAAATTTAGTTCACCCATCATGCTCATCTCAAATTCATTTTGCATTGTATTGGCAAATTCATTACACAATTCTTCCAAAGATGATGTCATCTACATATACTTGCACTAGGAGAATATCATCTTTCTTAGCCTTTATGAACAGGGTTGTATCTATCTTTCGTCTTATAAATCCATTTTCTACTAGAAATCCGCTTAGCCTTTCATACCAAGCTCTAGGAGCCTGCTTTAAACCGTACAAGGCCTTTGTTAGTTTATAAACATGATCTGAATTCTTATGGTCTTCAAACCCTTGGGGTTGTTCTACATACACTTCCTCATTTATGTAGCCATTTAAAAATGTGCTTTTCACGTCCATTTGATATAGCTTGAAATCCTTAGATGCTGCGTATGCTAATAACATTCATATGGCTTCCATCCTAGCTACTGGGGCAAATGTTTCTTCAAAATCTATACCTTCTTCTTGGTTATATCCCTGAGCAACTAATCTAGCATTATTTCTCACAACTATTCCATTTTCATCTTTCTTATTCTTATATATTCATTTGGTCCCTATGATTGACTTATCCTTTGGTCTGGGAACTAAAGTCCATACTCTATTTCTTTCAAATTGATTTAATTCCTTTTACATGGATAGCACCCAAGATTCATCCTCTATAGCTTCACTCACATTCTTAGGTTCTTCTTGTGATAAAAATGCACAATGACTCATCATGTTCCTAAGAGAGGAGCGAGTGGATACTCCACGTAATGGTTCACCTATTATTTGATCTATGGGATGATTCTTTATGTATTTCCATTTTCTAGGTGGTTCATTAGCCTCATTTGTAGTTTGATCAATTTCAATGGATGGTTCATTAAGTTCAATTTTCTTTTCTGAATCATTCTCAATTGATAATTCTTTTAGTTCCTTGTTTAATTCAGGTTCATCTTCATCAATTCTTTTGAGGAAGGGATTTATCTCATCGAATACTACATGAATAGATTCTATGACTGTCAATGTTCGTTTATTATATACTCTATAGGCTTTACTATCTAAGGCATACCCTAGGAAGAACCTTCATCAGATTTTACATCGAATTTTCCTAAAAGCTCATTGTCTCTATGCACAAAACACTTATAGCCAAAAACATGAAAATATGATATGTTTGGTCTACGACCATTCCATAACTCGTAAGGAGTCTTATTAAGTGATGGTCTAATTAGAACTCTACTTAGTACATAGCAGGCGGTATTCACTGCCTTGGCCCAGAGTTATTTGGGTAATTTATGTTCGTCAAGCATAGTTCTGGCCATTTCTTGTATAGATCTATTCTTTCTTTCAACTACACCATTTTGTTGTGGTGTTCTAGGAGCTGAAAAATTATGGGCAATTCCTAATGAGTTACAATAGTCTTCCATGCCTTGATTTTTAAACTCTCTACCCCTATCAGTTCGAATTTCGGTAATTGTGTATCCCTTTTCATTTTGTACTCTCTTGCATAGATTTAAAAAATTTTCACATGCTTCATCTTTATGACCTAAGAATAGTACCCATGTGTATCTTGAGAAGTCATCAACTATGACAAAAACGTATGATTTTCCTCCTGAACTCTGAATTTGGTTTGGTCCAAATAAGTCTAAGTGCAGCATTTGAAGTGGCCTAGTAGTGGAGATCGCTTTCTTCTTCTTAAAGCTTGTGATTGCTTGTTTTCCTAGTTGGCATGCATCATATATTTTATCTTCCACAAATTTTGTCTTGGGCAGTCCCTTAACTAATTCTTTCTTAACTAATTTTGAAATTAAATCCATGTTTGCGTGTCTTAGTCTCCTATGCCAAATCCAACTTATTTCATTCATAGCAGATAAGCATGTTACACTTTGTGAAGTTAGGTTATCAAAATTTGTGGTGTATACGTTTTCATGTCACTTAGCAATGAATAGTATCTTATTATCAGTTTTGTGTTCAACTGTGCACTTGTCATGTTCAAATGATACTTTGTAGCCTTTATCACATAGTTGACTTATGCTCAATAAATTGTGCTTTAGACCTTCAACTAATAAAATATCATCAATAATGAGTGAGGAATCATTACCGACTTTACCGACACCTGTGATCCTTCCCTTAACATTATCTCCGAAAGTAACAAACCTTTCATCCTTGAGTGTGAAGGATGTGAATTTTGATTTGTCTCTGGTCATGTGGCACGAGCATCCACTATCCATATACCATCTATCTTTTAAAGATGTGGATCTTAAGCAAATCTGCAAGACACAATTAAACAACTAGCTGTGGTACCCAGATTGTCTTGGGTCCAGGAGGGTTAGTGCTAGTTTGACCTTTCACCTTCCATACTCTCTTAATTTTTACATCTTTATTTTTCAAAGGGCAATCAAATTGTATGTGACCCAACCTTCTACATTTAAAGCATGTAGTATATCTATAATGATTCTTAGTTGGAACAAATGACTTTGATTCTTTTGTGAAATACCCCATGTAAAGTTGTCTTTTCCTTATATTTTCTTTAGCATTAAAACCGAGCCCTTCTTTTTCTAGAGAATTTCTTTGAGATCCCAAGAGCTTTTCAAAATTGTTTTGTCCTTCAGTAAATTTACAGATAATTTCAAATTTGTCTTTCAAGTCCTTTTCTAACTCCTCAATTTTCAACTCTTTATCCTTTATGAAAGATGCATGGGATTCATTTTGGTGTTCAACAAGATTTGAAAGTTCTTTGACTTTGCTTCTTAACTCAGAAATTTTCTTTGTTTTCTTCTCAAGCATTTTAATAGTGTATATGTATTCTTGTTTCAGTTCATCATATGACATCATATCATTTTCATTTTCAGATTCACTAGAGTAGTATGAAGATGATGAACGAGATGATTGTACCTCAAGGTCATCATGTGCCATTAGACACAGATTGGCAACCTCGTCGTCGTTGGATTCAGATTCTGAACTGCTAGTGCTGTGTGTATCCCAGCCGACTTTCAGCACCTTCTTCTTTTTCTTTGAAGCTTTTATGAGTTTTGGGCACTCGGGCTTGATGTGTCTAACTTCTCGGCAATTGTAGCATGTTGGTGGATCCTCCTTCTTTTTCTTCATGCTTTGCTCTCCTCTTTTCGATTTAAAGTTCCGAAATTTTCTGCTAAACTTTCTGTTCTTCTTCAAGAACTTTTTGAACTTCTTTGTTAGCAAGGCCATGTCTCCGAATCGCTTCCTTCACTTGAATAGCTTGATGATGCCTTAAGTGTAGTGACCTTCTTAGCTTTGCTTTGTTCATTTTTCCTCTCGTTTATCGCCAGCTCATAGGTGATAAGTGATCCAATGAGTTCATCCACCGACATCTCCTTGAGATTTCTTCCTTCTGCTATTGCAGTAGCTTTTGCTTCCCACACTAGAGGTAATCCCCTGAGTATTTTCCTGATCAACTCATAAGAGGGGTAAGTTTTTCCAAGAGCATTTAAAGAATGATGTGTGTGAATCTAGTGTACATGGATTGTATGGATTCATCAATCGTCATTTTAAATGCTTTATATTCACTAGTAAGCATGTATATTCTATTATCCTTTACTTCCTTAGTGCCTTCATATGTAACTTCTAATTTTTCCCAAATTTCTTTAGCTGAGTTAATGCCATTACCCTATTAAATTCATTGACATCTAGTGCACAGAAAAGTATATTCATGGCTGTGGCATTACTTTGAACGGACTTCCAATCCTCTTCAGTATATTCATCTTCTGTTTTCGGTACATTAATCTTATCAATGACTTTCATGGGAATGTGATTTCCTTTAGTCACAATTTTCCAGATCTTCCAATCTACATTCAGTAGATATATGCTCATCCCACATTTCCAATAGGTGTAATTTACACCACAGAAAATGGGTGGTCTAGTGGATGAGTGTCCCTCGCCAAATGGAGTTACACCAATGTGCGCCATGTGATCGTTTTACAAATTAACTATCAAGTCTAAGTAAACCTGGCTCTGATACCAAATGTTGATTAAGGTGTAATCCCAGGAGGGGGGTGAATTGGATATTAAAAAAATTAAGCCACTTAATTTTCTTTTACACACTTATCAATTTACCAACTACTTCTTGTTGCTTAATTATGTATGTGTGTGGCAATCCTATCTATGCATGCAATATACTCAATTTAAATATAACGCGGAAAATAAAGAGTAGAGGGAAGAGAAAAGACAAACGCAATTTTATGAGGTTCAGCCGACTTGGCCTACGTCCTCGCCTTAAGCAACCACTCAAGGATTCACTAAAAACTCTGCTCCTTAAAGTGGGACAGAACTTTCCTTACAAACCGTTGCTTACAAGAGGTACAACTCCCTCCGTATCCGCTGCTTAGAAGAGGTACAACTTCCTCCTCACACCTGGTTCACACCCCGAACCGTGTTTACAATGAAATCTGAAAATAACACTTAAAACAATGCTTCTAACAAAAGCTCGTGAGTACAATTCAATTTCCTAGAACATTAACCCTGCTCCTTAAAGTGGGACAGAGCTTCCCTTACAAATCGCTGCTTACAAGAGGTACAGCTCCCTCCTTATCCGCTGCTCACAAGAGGTACAGCTTCCTCCTCACACCTGGTTCACAACCCGAACCGTGTTTACAATGAAATCTAAAAATAACACTCAAAACAATGCTTCTAACAAAAGCTCGTGAGTATAATTCATTTTCCTACCACATTAACATATGATATAACTTGAAGCTCGTGAATGTATGAAAACGATAAACTCGTTTTATGTATGATATGCCTCAACACACGAATCCCTTTTTAACCAAAACTTGCAAGTAAAGATAAATTCAAAACGTTTTGGAATAATCTAGGGTTCTTGGTTCACTTTGCAAAAATGCACACTTATATAATTGAAGTGAACTTGTTGGAAAAAACTTTGTCTTGAATATACACTCAATCAAAATCACAAAATTTTATTTCAAGTACTCGACCACAAAACTGAATATAATAATTTGCAGAAAAATATCCCTCAATTTAAATTATATTTATAAGTATCAAGGATATTAAATCAAGTTCTAATGTATCTAAAGATAGATCCTTTTAGAAACCACACACTTGAATCAAACCTTTCAATGAGTCACACACCATAAAACAAATAATGATCTTGTTTAAAATAGCTTGGTATATATAAAGATACTTTCAAGATCACTCTTTTAATCAAAAACTAGGTTTTTCAATAAGAAGCCCTTTGAGAAAATATATGTATATTTATATACTCTTGAACCAAGATTTAATCTACCAAGTTAGATAAACTTTCTGAAGTTATGATCTCTTAGAAAATTAATTTTTGTACGAAAGGCACACTCAAGATCAATACTTTTCAATACTAGTCAAGAACAACGAATGAGATGATATGTAAAAATCACAAGACTAATAACTTGAAAGATCAAACCTCAATACTAGATTGAAGTACAGTAGAGTAACCAAGTTCCCTTTAAAAATATGACTTGATTTGCCCAAGCTTGAAGATATGAGATTGATGTATAGGCAAACGAATAGCACTAATCAACAAACTTGCAACAAGGTGTGCTATTCTCTTTCTTGCGTGTCTCTCTTTTTTCTAGGGTTTAGATATTCATAATATATAGTATATTATCCTTAGAATTGATCTCAGTCGTTGGATCAATAAGATACCTCGCGTGTCTTTTTAATAAAGAACTGATTTTTAGGCTTTCTCACGAGTTTAGGCAACTGAACTCAACTTCAGGCTCCTGAAGTGTCAACTTCAAGTGCCTGAGGTTCCAAGGTCAGGCAACCGAGGTACCTCTGCTAGGTTCTGTCTTTCCCATTTAATTCTTCAGGCGATCGAACTTAATCTTCAGGCAACCGATGAAATTCTTCGAGTTACTGAAGTGAAGTTCGGGCTACCGAAGTCCAAATTTTTATTTCCATTTTCTAATTTTAAAAAATGCTTTGCTCTTTTTCTTGGGCCTTTTATAAAACATATTTTCCATGATTTCAAAAACATTTCTAAGTCCATGAAGGTTCCCTAATGATATACACGAAATGCATGAATCCTAAAATCATTTTAAGTTATGTTGAGCCTCAAGATAAATCATACGGAAATGTAGATACATGAGATCTAAATACCCTTTCCCAAGATATTCTTGAACTTTTCCACTTGCATCTTGATTCTCGTACACTTTGAGTTCCATGGATCTTGCCAAGATTTGTTAACTTTCCGTGCATGCTTAGTGTAAGTCTTGTTCACAAACTCAATGCACAGATCAAATATCAAGTGATTTGTCATTATCAAAACAAGATTGGACTCGTAGAGTCAACAGTTGGGCTTTAGGGTTTAGGGTTTAGGGTTTAGGGTTTAGGGTTTGGGGTTTATGTTTTAGGGTTTATTGTTTAGTGTTTAGGGTTTAGGGTTTAGGGTCTAAGGTTTGGGGTTTACGGTTTAGGGTTGAACGTTTAGGGTTTAGGGTTTAGGGTTTTGGTTTTAGGGTTTAGGGTTAGGGTTTAGGGTTTTTCGTTTAAGGTTTAGGGTTTAGGGTTTAGGGTTTGGGATTAGGGTTTAGGTTTAGGGTTTAGGTTTAGCGTTTAGGGTTTAATGTTTAGGGTTTAGGGTTTAGGGTTTAGGGTTTAGGGTTTATGGTTTAGGGTTTAGGGTTTAGGGTTTATAGTTTGGGGTTTAGGGTTTAGGGTTTAGGGTTTATGGTTTGGGTTTAAGGTTTGGGGTTTAAAGTTTTAGGGTTTAGGTTTTAGGGTTTAGGATTAGAGTTTAGGGTTTTTGGTTTGGGGTTTAGTGTTTTGGGTTTAGGATTAGGGTTTAAGGCCTTTTCTTTAGGGTTTAGGGCTTAAGGCTTAGGGTTTAGGGTTAGGGCTTAGGGTTTAGCTTTAGGGTTTAGGTTTTAGGGTTTAGGGTTTACGGTTTAGGTTTTAGGGTTTATTATTTAGTGTTTAGGGTCTAGGATTTAGGGTTTAGGTTTAGGGTTGAAGGTTTAGGGTTTATGGTTTAGGTTTTAGGGTTTAGGTTTGGGGTTTAGGGTTTAGGGTTTAGGGTTTAGGGTTTAGGGTTTAGGGTTTACGGTTTACGGTTTAGGGTTTGGGATTGGGGTTTAGGTTTAGGGTTTAGGGTTTAGCGTTTACGGTTTATGGTTTAGGGTTTAGGGTTAGGGTTTAGGGTTTAGGGTTTAGGGTTTAGGGTTTAAGGTTTAGGGTTTAGGGTTTAGGGTTTAGAGTTTAGGGTTTAGGTTTTTGGTTTTGGACTTAGCTTTTAGGGTTTAGGGTTTAGGGTTTAGGGTTTAGGGTTAGGGTTTTGGGTCTGGGGTTTAGGGTTTAGGGTTTAGGGTTTAGGTTTTAGGGTTTAGGGTTAGGGTTTAGGGTTTGTTGTTTAGTGTTTAGGGTCACAGGTTTTTGGTTTAAGGTATAGGCTTTAGGGTTTAGGGTTTAGGGGTTAGGGTTTAGGGTTTAGGGTTTAGATTTTAGGGTTTAGGGTTTAGGGTTTAGGGTTTAGGGTTTTGGGTTTGAGGTTTAGGGTTTCAAGTTTTAGGGTTTAGGATTTAGGTTTTAGCATTAGGATTTGGGGTTTTTGGTTTGGCGTTTAGTGTTTAGGGTTTAGGATTAGGGTTTAGGGTTTTTGTTTTATGGTTTAGGGTTTAGGGTTAGAACTTACGGTTTAGGTTTAGGGTTTAGGTTTTAGGGTTTAGGGTTTAGCATTTAGGGTTAATGGTTTGGGGTTTAGGGTTAGCGTTTGGGGTTTAGGGTTTTGGGTTTAGGGTTTAGGGTTTAGGGTTTAAGGTTTAAGGTTTCGGGTTTAGGGTTTAGGGTTTAGGTTTTAGGGTTTAGGGTTTATAGTTTAGGGTTTAGGGTTTAGGGTTTAGGTTTTAGGGTTTAGGGGTTTAGAATTTAGGGTTTAGGGTATAGGGTATAGGGTTTAGGGTTTAGGGGTTTGGAATTTAGGGTTTAGGGTTTAAGGTTTAGTCTTTAGGGTTTGGGGCTTAAGGTTTATTGTTTAGTGTTTAGGGTCTAGGGTTTAGGGTGTAGGGTTCACGGTTTGGGGTTTAGGATTTAGGGTTTAGGGTTTTGTGTTTAGGGTTTAGGGTCAGGGTTTAGGGTTTAGTGTTTAGGGTTTAGGGTTCAAGGTTTAGGGTTTTGGGTTTAGGGTTTAGGTTTTAGGTTTTTGGGTTTAGGGTTAGGGTTTAGGATAATGGTTTATTGTTTAGTGTTTATGGTTTAGGGTTTTTGATTTTTGGCTTAGGGTTTAGAGTTAGGGTTGAGGGGTTAGGGTTTATTGTTTGGTGTTTAGGGTTTAGGGATTTAGGGTTTAGGATTTTGGGTTTAGGGTTTATTGTTTAGTGTTTAGGGTCAAGGGTTTTGGTTCTAGGGTTTAGGGTTTAGTGTTTAGGGTTTAAGGTTTAGGGTTTAATGTTTTGGGTTAGAGTTTAGGGTTTTGGGTTTAAGGTTTAGGGTTTATAGTCTAGGGTTTAGCTTTTTGGGTATTGGGTTCATAATTTAGGGCTTAGGGTTTAGGGTTATTGTTTAGCTTTTAGGGTCTTGGGTTTAGGGTTTACGATTTACGATTTAGAATTTAGGTTTTAGGGTTTACGGTTTAGCGTTTAGGTTATTATGTTTAGGGTTAGGGTTTAGGGTCTAGGGTTTAGGGTCAAGGGTCTAGGGTTTAGGTTTTTGGGTTTAGGATTTGTAGTTTAAGGTTTAGGGTTTAGGGTTTAGGGATTTGGGTTTAAAGTGCAGGGTCTAGGGTTTAGGGTTTAAGGTTTAACGTTTAGTGTTTAGGGTCAAGGGTCTAGGGTTTAGGGTTTAGGGTTTAGGGTTTATAGTTTAGGGTTCTGGGTTTTGGGTTTTGGGTTTTGCATTTAGGGTTTAGGGTGTAGAGTTTTGGGGTTAGGGCTTAAGGATTGTTGTTTAGTGTTTAGGGTCTACAGTTTGGGGTCTAGGGTTTAGGGTTTAGGGTTTTGGATTTTGGGCTTAGGGTTTAAGGTTTGGGTTTAGGGGTTAGGGTTTATTGTTTATTGTTTAGGGTTTAGGGTTTAGGGGTAAGGGTTTCTTGTTTAGTGTTTAGGGTTTAGGGTTTAGGGTTTATTGTTTGGTATTTAGGGTCTAGTGTTTAGGGTATAGGGTTTAGGCTTTAGGGTTCACGGTTTAAAATTTAAGGTTTAGGGTTTAGCGTTTAGGGTTTAGGTTTTAGGGTTTAGGGTTATGGTTTGGGGTTTTCGCTTTAGGGTTTTGGGTTTAGTGTTAAGTGTTTAGGTTTTGGGCTTAGGGTTTACGTTTAGGGTTTACATTTTATAGTTAAGGGTTTAGCGTTTAGGGTCTAGGGCTTAGGGTTTAGTGTTAAGGTTTTGGGTTTACCGTTTGGGGTTTAAGGTATAGGCTTTAGGGTTTTGGGTTTAGAGTTTAGGGTTTAGGGTTTAGGGTTTAAGGTTTAGGGTTTAGGGTTTAAGGTTTAGGGTTTAAGGTTTAGGGTTTAGGATTTTGGATTTAGGGTTTAGGGTTTAGGGTTTCGCGTTTAGGGTTGGGGTTTAGCTTTTTATGGTTTAGGGTTTAGGGTTTAGGGTTGGGCTTTAGGGTTTGGGGTTTAGGGCTTAGGGTTTAGGCTTGAGGGTTTACGGTTCAGGGTTTATTGTTTAGTGTTTAGGGTATATGGTTTACGATCTAGGGTTTAGGGTTTAGGGTTTTGGGTTTAAGGTTTAGGGTTTAGGGTTTAGGGTTTAGGTTTTTAGGGTTTAGGGTTTTTGGTTTAGGGTTTAGGGTTTAGGGTTTCGGATTAGGGTTTTTGGTTTTGGGTTTATGGTTTAGAGTTTAGGGTTTAGGGTTAGGGCTTAGGGTTTAGGTGTAGGGTTTAGTTTTTATGGCTGAGGGTTTAGCATTTAGGGTTTAGGGTTTACGGTTTAGGGTTAGGGTTTAGGGTTTAGTGTTTGGTGTTTAGGGTTTAGGGTTTAATGTTTAGAGTTTTGGGTTTAGGGTTTAGGGTTTAGGTTTTAGGGTTTAGGGTTTAGGGTTTATAGTTAAGGGTTTAGGATCTACGGTTTAGGGTTTATTGTTTAGTGTTTACGGTCTAGCGTTTAGGGTGTAGGGTTTAAGGTTTAGGTTTTAGGGTTTATTGTTTAGTGTTTAGTGTCTAGGGTTTAGGGTTTAGGGTTGAGTGTTTATTGTTAAGGGTTTAGGGTTTAGGGTTTACATTTTGAGGGTTTAGGGTTAGGGTTTAGGGTTTTTTGTTTTGGGTTTAGGTTTTGTAGTTTAGGGTTTAGGGTCTTGGCTTTAGGGTTTAAGGTTTAGGGTTTAGGGTTGTGGGTTAGGGTTTAGGGTTTAGGGTTTAGGGTTTTATGGTTTAGAGTTTAAGGTTTGGGTTTTAGGGTTTAGGGTTAGGGTTTAGGGTTTAGTGTTTTGGGTTTTGGGTTTTGGGTTTAGGGTTTAGTGTTTAAGGTTTAGGGTTTAGGGTTTGTTTTTTAGTGTTTAGGGTCTTGGGTTTAGGGTTTAGGGTTTAAGGTTTAGGATTTAGGTTTTTTGTTTTGGACTTAGCTTTTAGGGTTTACGGTTTAGGGTTTAGGGTTAGGGTTTTGGGTCTGGGGTTTAGGGTTTAGGGTTTAGGTTTTAGGGTTTAGGGTTAGGGTTTAAGGTTTGTTGTTTAGTGTTTAGGGTGAGAGGTTTTGGGTTTAAGGTATAGGCTTTAGGGTTTAGGGTTGAAAGTTTAGGGTTTAGGGTTTAGCGTTTAGGGTTTAGTGTTTAAGGTTTAGGGTTTAGGGTTTTGGATTTAGGGTTTCGCGTTCAGGGTTGGGGTTTAGCTTTTATGGTTTAAGGTTTAGGGTTTAGTGTTGGGCTTTAGGGGTTTAGGGCTTATGGTTTGGGCTTTAGGGTTTAGTGTTTAGGGTTTATTGTTTAGTGTTTAGGGTATATGGTTGAGGGTCTAGGGTTTAGGGTTTAAGGTTTAGGGTTTAGGGTTTAGATTTTTAGGCTTTAGGGTTTTTGGTTTAGGGTTTAGGGTTTAGTGTTTCGCATTAGGGTTTTTGGTTTAGGGTTTAGGGTTGAGGGTTTAGGGTTTAAGATTTTGGGTTTAGGGTTAGGGCTTAGGGTTTAGGTTTACGGTTTAGTTTTTACGGTTGAGGGTTTAGCATTTAGGGTTTAGGGTGTACGGTTTAGGGTTAGGGTTTAGGGTTTAGGGTTTATGGTTTGGGGTTTTAGGTTTAGTGTTTAATGTTTAGGGTTTTTGGTTTAGGGTTTAGTATTTAGGTTTTAGGGTTTAGGGTTTATAGTTTAAGGCTTGGGGTCTACAATTTAGGGTTTATTGTTTAGTGCTCAGGGTCTAGCGTTTAGGGTGTAGGGTTTAGGATTTAAGGTTTAGGATTTATTGTTTAGTGTTTAGGGTCTACGATTTAGGGTTTAGGGTTAAGTGTTTATTGCTAAGTGTTTAGGGTTTAGGGTTTACGTTTTAGGGTTAAGGGTTAGGGTTTAGGATTTTTTGTTTTGGGTTTGTAGTTTCGGGTTTAGGGTCTAGTGTTTAGGGTTTAGGGTTTTGGATTAGGGTTTAGGGTTTAGGGATTAAGGTTTAGGGTTTATGGTTTAGAGTTTAAGGTTTAGGTTTTAGGGTTTAGGGTTTAGGGTTTTGAGTTTAGGGTGTATGGTTTAGGGTTTAGGGTTTAGGGGTTAGGGTTTGTTGTTTAGTGTTTTGGGTCTCCGGTTTTGGGTTTAGGGTTTAGGGTTTAGGATTTAGGTTTTCGAGTTTTGGGTTTAGCGTTTAGGGTTTACGGTTTAGGGTTTAGGGTTTTAGGTTTAGGGTTTAGGGTGTATAGTTTAGGGTTTAGGGTTTAGGGGTTAGGGTTTAGGGTTTTTTTGTTTAGTGTTTAGGTTCTCCGATTTTGGGTTTTGGGTTTAGGGTTTAGGATTTAGGTTTTTAGGTTTTGGGTTTAGCTTTTAGGGTTTACGGTTTAAGGTTTAGGGTTTAGGGTCTGGGGTTTAGGGTTTAGGGTTTAGGGTTTAGGGTTAGGGTTTAGGGTTTTTTGTTTAGTGTTTAAGGTCTCGGGTTTCGGGTTTAACGTATAGGCTTTCGGGTTTAGGGTTTAGAGTTTAGGGTTTAGGGTTTAGGCTTTAGGGTTTACGGTTTAGTGTTTAAGGTTTAGGGTTTAGCATTTTGGATTTAGGGTTTGGGGTTTAGGGTTTCACTTTTAGGGTTGGGGTTTAGCATTTTATGGTTTAGGGTTTGGGGTTTAGGGTTGGGCTTTAGGGCTTAGGGTTTAGGCTTTAGGGTTTAGGTTTAGGGTTTATTTTTTAGTCTTTAGGGTATATTGTTTAGGGTCTAGGGTTTGGGGTTTAGGGTTTAGGGTTTAGGGTTTAGGGTTTAGGGCTTAGGGTTTAGGGCTTAGGGTTCAGGTTTTTAGGGTTTAAGCTTTTTGGTTTAGGGTTTAGGGTTTAGGGTTTCGGATTAGGGTTTTTCATGTAGGGTTTAGGGTTTAGGGTTTAGGGTTAGGACTTAGGGTTTAGGTTCAGGGTTTAGTTTTTACGGTTGAGGGTTTAGCGTTTAGGGTTTAGGGTTTGCGGTTTAGGGTTAGGGTTTAAGGTTTGTGGTTTAGGGTTTGGGGTTTAGGGTTGAGGGTTTAATGTTTAGGGTTTTGGGTTTAGGGTTTAGCGTTTAGGATTTAGGGTTTAGGGTTTATAGTTTAGGGTTTAGTGTCTACAGTTTTGGGTTTTTTATTTTGTGTTTAGGGTCTAGCGTTTCGGGTGTTTGGTTTAGCGTTTAGGGTCTTGTGTTTATTGTTTAGTGTTTGGGGTCTAGGGTTTAGGGTTGAGTGTTTATTTTTAAGGGTTTAAGGTTTAGGGTTTACGTTTTAGGGTTTAGGGTTTGGGTTTAGGGTTTTTTGTTTTGTGTTTAGGGTTTGTAGTTTACGTTCTTGGGTCCAGGGTTTATGGTTTAGGGTTTTAGGGTTTAAGGTTTAGAGTTTAAGGTTTAGGTTTTAGGGTTTAGGGTTAGGGTTTAGGGTTTATGGTTAAGGGTTTTATGGTTTTGGTTTATGGCCTATTGTTTAGGGTTTACGGTTTACGGTTTAGGGTTTGTTCTTTAGTGTTTAGGGTCTCGGGTTTACGGTTTAGGGTTTAGGGTTTAGGATTTAGGTTTTTGGGTTTAGGGTTTAGCTTTAGGGTTTACGGTTTGGGGTTTAGGGTTAGGGTTTAGGGTCTGGGGTTTTGGTTTTAGGGTTTAGGGTTTGGGGTGAGGGTTTAGGGTTTGTTGTTTAGTGTTTAGGGTCTCGGGTTTAGGGTTTAGAGTTTAGGATTTAGGTTTTTTGGTTTAGGGTTTAGCGTATAGCATTTAGGGTTTGCGATTTAGGGTTTAGGGTTAGGGTTTAGGGTCTGAGGTTTAGGGTTTTGGGTTTAGGGTTTAGGGTTTAGGGTTTATTGTTTAGTGTCTACGGTCTAGGGTTTAGGGTCTAGGGTTTTCGGTTTAAGGATTAGGGTCAAAGGTTTAGGGTTTAGGGTTTAGGGTTTCGGGTTTAGGTTTGAGGGTTTAGCATTAGGGTTTAGGGTTTTTTGTTTTGGATTTAGGTTTTAGGGTTTAGGATTTAGGTTTTAGGGTTCGGGATTAGGGTTTAGGTTTAGGGTTTAGGGTTTAGCATTTAGGGTTTAAGGTTTAGTGTTTAGGGTTAGGGTTTAGGGTTTTGGGTTTAGCGTTTAAGGTGTAGGGTTTAGGGTGTAGGGTTTAGAGTTTAGGGTTGAGGGTTTAGGGTTTAGGGTTTGGGGTTTAGTGTTTAAAGTTTTAGGGTTTAGGTTTTAGGGTTTAGAGTTAGGGTTTAGGGTTTTTGGTTTGGGGGTTTAGAGTTTGGGGTTTAGGATTAGGGTTTAGGGTTTTTGGTTTAGGGTTTAGGGTTTAGGGTTTTTTGTTTAGCGTTTAGGGTTTAAGGTTTAGGGTTAAGGCTTAGGGTTTAGGTTTAGGGTTTAGGTTTTAGGGTTTTGGGTTTAGTGTTTAGGTTTAAGGTTTAGGCTTTAGGGTTTACGGATAAGGTTTAGGGTTTTGGGTTTAGGGTTAGGGGTTAGTTTTTAGGTTTAGGGTGTAGCATTTAGGGTTTTGGGTTTTGGGTTTATGGTTTAGGGTTTAGCGTTTTGTGTTTAGTGTTTAGGGTTTACAGTTTTGGGTTTAGGGTTTAGGATTTAGGGTTTTGGGGTTGGACTTTAGTGTTTAGGTTTTAGGGTTTATTGTTTAGTGTTTAGGGTCTAGAGTTTAGGGTTTAGGGTTTAGGGTTAGGGTTTATGGTTTCTGGTTTAGGGTTTAAGGGTTTTGGGTTTAGCGTTTAGGGTTTAAGGTTTAGGGTTAAGGCTTAGGGTTTAGGTTTAGGGTTTAGGTTTTAGGGTTTTGGGTTTAGTGTTTAGGTTTAAGGTTTAGGCTTTAGGGTTTACGGATAAGGTTTAGGGTTTTGGGTTTAAGGTTTAGGGTTTCTGATTAAGGTTTTAGGTTTTTAGGTTTCAGGTTTAGGGGTAGGGTTTAGCTTTTAAGGTTTAGGGTTTAGGGTTGGGCTTTAGGGTTTAGGGCTTAGGGTTTTGGGTTTAGGGTTTAGGGTTTAAGTTTTAGGGTTTGTTGTTTAGTGTTTAGTGTCTATGGTTTATGGTCTAGGGTTTAGGGTTTAGGGTTTAGGGTTGAAGGTTTAGGCTTTTGGGTTTTTGGTTTAGGTTTTAGGGTTTGGGGTTAGGGTTTAGGGTTTTGGGTTTAGGGTTTTGGATTAGGGTTCAGGGTTTAGGATTTAGGGTTTAAGGTTTTGGCTTTAGGGTTTAGGGTTTAGAGTTTAGGGTTTAGGGTTTTGGTTTACGTTTTACGGTTTAGGTTTTGAGGTTTAGGGTTTAAAGTTTTAGTGTTTAGGTTTTAGGGTTTAGGGTTATGGTTTAGGGTTTTTGGTTTCGGGTCTAGTGTTTAAGGTTTAGGATTAGGGTTTAGGGTTTTTGGTTTGGGGTTTAGAATTTAAGGTTTAGGGTTTGGGGGTTTAGGGTTAGGGCTTAGGGTTTAGGTTTAGGGTTTAGGTTTTAGCTTTTAGGGTTTTAGCATTTTTGATTTACGGTTTAGGGATTAGGGTTTGGGTTTAGGGTTTAGGGTTTAGGATTTAAGGTTTAGGGTTTTGGGTTTAGGGTTTAAGGTTTATGTTTTAGGGTTTAGGGTTTGTAGTTTAGGATTTAGGGTTTAGGGTTTTATTGTTAAGTGTTTAGTGTCTGTGGTTTAGGGTCTAGGGTTGAGGGTTGAGGGTTGAGGGTTGAGGGTTTTGGGTTTAGGGTTTAGGGTTTAGGGTTTACGTTTTAGTGTTTAGGATTAGGGTTTAGGGTTTAGGGTTTTTGGTTTAGGGTTTATGGTATAGGGTTTAGGGTCTATTGTTTGATGTTTAGGGTCTAGGGTTTAGGATTTGCGGTTTAGGTTTTAGGATTCAAATTTTAAAGGTTAGGTTTTAGCGTTTAGGTTTTAGGGTTTAGGGTTATGGTTTAGGGTCTAGGGTTTAGGGTTTAGGTTTTAGGGTTTATGGGTTAGGGTTTATTGTTTAGTGTTTGGGGTTTTTGGTTTAGGGTTTAGGGTATGGGGTTTAGGTTTAGGGGCTAGTTGTTTGGGTTTAGTGTGTAGCGTTTAGGGTTTTGGGTTTTGGGTTTTTGGTTTAGGGTTTAGCATTTAGTGTTTAGTGTTTAGGGTTTAGGATTTAGGGTGTCGGGTTTAGGGTTTGGGGTTTAGGATTTACGGTTTATAGTTTACGGTTTAGGGTTTAGGGGTTTAGAATTTAGGGTTTAGGGTTTAGGGCTTAAGGTTATTGTTTAATGTTTAGGGTCGAGGATTTAGGGTCTAGGGTCTAGGATTTAGGGTTTAGGGTTTAGGGTTCAGGGTTAGCGTTTAGGGTTTAGGGTTTAAGGTTTTTTGTTTAGGGTTTAAGGTTAGGGTTTATGGTTTTTTATTTTGAGTTTTGGGTTTAGGGTTTCAGGTTAGGGCATACGATATAGGTTTATGGTTTGGGTTTTAGGGTTTAGGGTTAGGGCTTAGGGTTAAGGTCAAGGCTTTAGGGTTTATGGTTTACGGTTTAGGGTTTAGAGTTTTTTTTTTAGGGTTCAGGGTTTATAGTTTAGGGTTTAGGGTTTAGGGTTTGGGTTAGGGTTTAGGGGTTAGGGGTTAGGGTTTATTGTTTAGTGTTTAGGGTTTAGGGTTTAGGGTTTAGGGTTTAGGGATTAGGTTTAGGGTTTAGGTTTTACGGTTTAGTGTTTAGCATTTAGGGTTTCCGATTTAGGGTTTAGGGTTTAGGGTTTAGGGTTTAGGATTTAGGGTTTATTGTTTAGTGTTTAGGGTGTACGGTTTTAGGTCTAGGGTTTAGGCTTTAGGCTTTGGGGTTTAAGGTTTACGGTTTAGGGTTTTGGGTTTAGGGTTTTAGGGTTTATAGTTTTGGGTTTAGGGTTTAGGGTTTAGGGTTTCGTGTTTATTGTTTAGTGTTTAGGGTTTAGGGTTTGGGGTTTAGGGTTTATTGTTTAATGTTTAGGTTCTACGGTCTAGGGTCTAGGGTTTAGGGTTTAGGGTTTAGGTGTCAGGGTTTAGGGATAGGGTTTAGGGTTTTTGGTTTAGGGTTTAGGGTTTAGGGTTTAAGGTTTAGGGTTAAAATTTAGGGTTAGGGTTTAGGGTTTAGGGTTTAGGGTTTATAGTTTAGGGTTTAGCATTTTGGGTTTAGGATTTATTGTTTAGTGTTTAGGGTCTAGGGTTTAGGGTTTAGGATTTAGGTTTTTGGATTTAGGGTTGAGCATTTATGGTATAGGGTTTAGGGTTTATGGTTAGGGTCTAGGGTCTAGGTTTTAGGGTATAGTGTTTCGGGTTTAGTTTTTAGGGTTTAGGGTTTAGCGTTTAGGGTTAGGGTCTAGGATTTTTGGTTTAGGGTGTAGGGTTTAGGGTTTAGGGTTTAGGGTTTAGGGTTTAGCGTTTCGTGTTTAGGGTATGGGGTTTAGGGTTTACGGTTTAGGGTTTGGGGTTTAGGGTTTATAGTTTAGGGATTTTGGATTAGGGTTTAGGTTTTAACATTTAGGGCTTAGGGTTTAGAGTTTCGGGTATAGGTCTTAAGGTTTATTATTTAGTGTTAATGGTCTAGGGTTTAGGGTCCAGGGTTTAAGGTTTAAGGTTTAGGGTTTAGGTTTTACGGTTTATAGTTTATGTTTTTGTTTTAGGGTTTAGGGTTTAGGGTTTGCGGTTTGGGCTTAGGTGTTAGGGTTTATTGTTTAGTGTTTAGGGTCTAGAGTTTAGGATTTAGGGATTAGTTTTACGGTTTAGGTTTTAGGGTTTAGGGTTTATGGTGTAGGGTTAGGTTTTAGTGTTTTGGGTTTAACGTTTAGGTTTTAGGGTTTTGGGTTTAGGGTTTGCGGTTTTGGTTTTAGGTTTTAGGGTTTAGGGTTTATAGTTTTGGGTTTAGCGTTTAGGATTTTGGGTTTATTGTTTAGTGTTTAGGGTCTATGGTTTAGGGTTTAGGGTTTAGGGTTTATGGTTTAGTATTTAGGGTCTAGGGTTTAGGGTCTACGCTTTATGGTATAGGGTTTAGGGTTTGAGGTTTTGGGTTTAGGGTCTAAGGTTTAGGTTTTAGGGTTTAGGGTTTGGGTTTAGGGTTTTTGGTTTGGGGTTTAGGGTTTACAGTTTAGGGTTTAGGGTTTAGGGTTTAGGGTAACGGTTTAGGGTTTTTAGTTTAGGCTTTAGGTTTTAGGGTTTAGGGTTTAGCATTTACGATTTAGGGTTTATTCTTTAGTGTTTGGGGTTTATAATTTTGGGTTTAGGTTTTTGGGTTTAGGGTTTAGGGTTTATTTTTTAGTGTTTATGTTCTACGATTTAGGGTTTAGGGTTTAGCGTTCATAGTTTAGGGTTTAGGGGTTTGGAGTTAGGGGTTAGGGTTTTGGGTTTAGGGTTAGGGGTTAGGGTCTAGGGTTTAGGGTTTATGGTTTAGGGTTTAGGGTTTAAGGTTTAGGGTTTAGGGTTTGGGTTTTAGGGTTTAGGGTTACGGTTTAGGGTTTTTGGTTTAGGGTTTAGGGTTTTGGGTTTAGCCGTTAGGGTTAATGTTTAGGGTTTTAGGTTTAGCGTTTACTATTTAGCAGTTAGGGTTAATGTTTAGGGTTTTAGGTTTAGGGTTTGGGGTTTAGAGTTTAAGGTTGAGGGTTTATAGTTTGGGGTTTAGGTTTTTGGGTTTAGGGTTTATAGTTTGGTGTTTAGGGTTTAGGGTTTAGGGTGTGTTGTTTAGTGTTTAGGCTCTAGGGTTTAGGCTTTTGGGTTTAGGGTTTAGGATTTAGGTTTTAGGGTTTTGGGTTTAGCATTTGGAGTTTTGGGTTTAGGGCTTAGGGTTAAGGTTTGGGATCTAGGGTTTAGGGTTTAGGGTTTAAGGTTTAGGGTTTAGGGTTTAAGGTTTAGGGTTTAAGGTTTAGGGTTTAAGGTTTAGGGTTTAGGGTTTAGGTTCTAGGGTTTAGGGTTTTTGGTTTGGGGTTTAGGGTTTAGGGTTTAGGGTTTAGGGTTAACGATTTAGTGTTTAGGGTTTATGATTTAAGGTTTTGGGTTTTGGGTTTAGGGTTGGGTTTAGGGTCATGGTTTTAGGGCTTAGGGTCTTCGTTTAGGGTTTGGGTTTTAGAGTTTAAGGTTAGGGTTTATGGTTTAGGGTTTAAGGTTTAGGGTTTGTGATTTAGGGTTTCTGGTTTAGGGCTTAGGGTTTATTGTTTAGTGTTTCAGGTCTAGGGTTTTGGGTCTAAGCTAACGAGTTTAGGGTTTTTATTTTAGGGTTGAGCCTTTATAGTTTAGGGTTTAAGGTTTATGGTTTAGGGTTAAGTTTTAGGGGTTAGGGTTTATTGTTTAGTGTTTATGGCATAGGGTTTAGGGCTTAGGTTTTAGGGTTTAGGGTTTAGAGTGTGGTGTTTAGGGTTTAGGGCTTAGGTTTAGGGTTTAGAGTTTTTGGTTTAGGGTTTAGGGTTTATGGTTTTATGTTTTAGGGTTTAGTTTTTAGGGATATGATTTAGGGTTTGGGGTTTAGGATTTAGGTTTTAGGGTTTAGGGTTAAGCGTTTAAGGTTTAGGGTTTAGGGTTTAGGGTTAAGGTTAGGGTCTAGGGTTTAGGGTTTAGGTTTTAAGATTTAAGGTTTAGGGTTTTGGGTTTAGGGTTTAGGTTATAGGGTTTAGGGTTTAGCATTTAGGGTTTAGGGTTAAGGGTGAGGGTTTTGGGTTTTTGGTTTTGGGTTTAGGGTCTAGAGTTTAGGGTCAAGAGTTGAGGGTTTAGCTTTAGGGTTTAGGTTTTATGGTTTAAGGTTTAGGATATAGGGTTAGAGCTTAGGGTTTACAGTTTAGGGTTAGGGCTTATGGTTTTTTTGTTAAGGTTTAGGGTTTAGGCTTAGGGTTTTGGTTTTGGGTCTAGGTGTTGGGGTTTAGGGTTTATTGTTTAGTGTTTAGGGTCTAGAAATTAAGATTTTTGGATTAGGGTTTAGGGTTTAGGTTTGGGGTTTAGGGTTTAGGGTTTTTTGTTTAGGGTTTAGGTTTAGGGTTTAGGGTTCAGGGTTTAGGGTTCAAGGTTTAGGGTTTAGGGTTAGGGCTTACGGTTTTTTGTTTAGGGTTTAGGGTTTAGGGTTAATGGTTAGGGCTTGGGGTTTAGGTTTAGGGTTTGGGTTTTAGGGTTTAGGGTTTTGCGTTTACGGTTTAGTGTCTATGATTTAGGGTTAAGGTTTGGGGTTAGGGTTTAGGGTTTTTTTGGAATTGGTGTATTTCCCAAGAGGGGGGGTGAATTGGAATTTTAAAACTTTTTCACCTAGGTTGATCTATGCAACAACAGTATATACACAACCTAGGATTAGTCTATACAATTTCCAAACGCATAGATAAATATAATGTGGAAATTAAGTCATACGCATCATTCACCCATAGCATACATGTGCGGTAAATATAAAATGCCGAAATATAAGCAAACACACAATATTTTATCGGGGTTCGGCCAACGGTGCCTACGTTCCCGCCTCAAGCTCGCAAGGTTAAGGATTCCACTAATAGCTCACTTAAGGGTGGAGCGGCACCGTTTACAACCAGGTCAAATTAACACAGGACTGACCTCAACCTTAACCAGGTCAATTAGCGGGGTTGACCTCAACCTACACGCCTTAACAGGACGACGCACCTAGCTTTCCTAACCGGGTCTAAGCCAATCCGGGACTATTCCGGGGCTGGTCTCCCTCTTCAAGCCCGTGCCTGGAATATACAATAAATGTGTATATAATCAAATGGTACAATGGTTATGCTTTCGTGTAAAGCAGATATGTACCCAAATGCGCGCAATAACATACACCACAATATGATTCAATATGTAAACTCAATGTGGTCTAGATGGTTCAACTCTCAAAGTATATTCTATCAGTGTAATGCATACGTGAGAGTGTCAAACAAACAATCTTTGTATCACAAGATATTCAACAAATAAGTTTACACAAAGATGTCAAGTCTTAAGTATTTCAATCAGTAAGATATCTCAAGCATGTAAGTATTAAACGATGTATATGCTTGGTTTGCAAAAGATGTGTAATCTTTGTATTTAGCAAATAATATATGAGTGAAAGAATATTGCAACAAAGATCACTATCACACAAACAAATATCTCTTCAAATATTTTACGGGATAAAAGCGCAATAGATATTTGAAAGTGTTTGAAAGGTTTTTGCAACCAAAAACAAATACGATCTTCTTAAGATCTTGCAAATAAAGGTGCAAGCTCAGAAGATCAAACAAGGTCTTCTTAGGATAGGCTTTTCAGAAAAAAAAAAACCCCCTAAGAATCCTTAGGTTTAGCTCTCGATGAAAATAAATCAATCAAATATGAATGGGAGAGCAAACTTATTAAAGCAAAACACTCAATCAACTTACAAATGATGTAGGCAACAATAGAAGGCAAGTATGAGTGATTTGAGTAAGAAAATGAGTAGTATAGGGTTTTTATTTTTCAGAGAATTGTTCCCTAATCAAAGTGGCTAATGACCCCTAATTTTCTCAAATGATCTCATATATATAGACATGGGAGAAAATATGACCTTTGGGGACCTATTGGGTATTATCAGAAAAGTTTAATGATGTTTAAAGCATTTTAACCCTGTTTAAAAAATATTAACTGCGGTAAAAAATCAGTGCAACCCGAGAGGTCCAGTTGATCAGAAATGTTTCTGTCGATCAAGTTTCAAATGGTCCGGTCGACCAGGGAGATATTGAACTGAGGTCTTGGTCGACCAGGAGAGGGCGATTTCCTAATTTTCCGAGTTTTGGTCGTCCAAGGCATTTTGAACTACCTGGTTCAATCGACCAGACTACTGGGAATTCTCCTGAGGACCCTTCGGTCGACCAGGTAGTTGGAGAACAAATGTTCTCAGTCAACCAGATGGTCAACTGTTGACCCAGGAGGGTTTCGATCAACCAGGGCCTTTTGAACTACCAGTTTCGGTCGACCAGGTGGTCAAACTTTTGACCCCAGGGAGTTTCGGTCGACCAGGGCCTTTTGAACTACCTTAGCTGGTCAACCGAGTGGTCAAACTTTGACCCAAGATGTCTCGGTCGACCAGGTCAAAATGAACTGGCTTGGCTGGTTGACCGAAAGTGCATCGTGTGTGCATTTCGGTCCCGTATTGAAACAAACAAGCCCTATTCAAGTGCCTAATAAATATATGTGAAAGTGTGTGTGTCCTAGAGTCACTTAGGGACCAATTTGAAGACACCGAAAAAGTCCGGTGTCGGTCGACCGAAGGGTACACCCTAGGGTCTTTCTAAGGTCCTTTCTCATTCATGGTTTGATTTGAGCTTACGTAGTAAATCGTACATGTGATGTGTGTGTGAGCTTATTACAAACCAAATGCCTACTTACTATTACAGACCAATATAAATATATTACAATGCTGAATTATAAATTGGTCTTCAAGCTTTTCTTGCTTTGTGCACATCTTGATCTTATCACCCTTAGTTCCTGCACAAAACCTCAAACGCTCATTAGATACAATGAGTATTTTTCATAATCAAAACCGGGCGTGACCAATAAGGTCACCAGGTTTCGTGTTTGGGGTTTCAGTTTTAGGGTTTAGAGTTTATAGTTTTGGGTTTAGGGTTTATTGTTTAGTGTTTGGTATCTGGGATTTAGCGTTTAGGGTTTAGGGTTTATTGTCTAGTGTTTAGGGTCTAGGGTTTAGGGTTTAGTGTTTAGGGTTTAGGGTTTGAGGTTTAGGTTTTAGGGATTAGGGTTTAGGCTTTGGGGTTTAGGGTTAGGGTGTAGGGTTTTTGGTTCGGGGTTTAGGGTTTATAGTTTAGGGTTTAGGGTTTAGGGTTTTTAGTTTAAGGTTTAAGGTTTAGGATTTAGGGTTTAAGGTTTAGGGTTTAGATTTTTGGGTTAAGGGTTTAGGGTTTATTGTTTAGTGTTTAGGGTGTAGGATTTAGGGTTTAGGGTTTAGTGTTCATAGTTTAGGGTTTAGGGATAGGGTTTACGGTTTTTTGTTTAGGTTTTAGGGTTTAGGGTTGGGGCTTAGGGTATAGTTTTAGGGTTTGGAGTTTAGGGTTTAGGGTTAGTGCTTAGGGTTAAGGTCTAGGGTTTCGGATCTAGGGTTTAGGGTTTAGGGTTTTGGTTTTATGGTTCAAGATTTATAGTTTAGGGTTTAGGGTTAGGGTTTAGGGGTTAGGGTTTATTGTTTAGTGTTTAGGGTTTAGGGTTTAGGGTTTAGGGATTGGGTGTAGGGTTTATGTTTTAGTGTTTCGTGTTTAGCGTTTAGGGTTTAGGGTTTAGGAGTTAGGGTTATGGTTTAGGGTTTAGGGTTTTAGTTTTAGGGTATAGGATTTATAGTTTAGGGTTTGGGGTATAAGGTTTAGGGTTTAGGGTTTAGGGTTTATGGTTTATTTTTTTGTGTTTAGGGTGTAGGGTTTAGGGTTTAGGGTTTAGGGTTTAGTGTTTAGGGTTTAGGCTTTCTAGGGTTTCGGATCTAGGGTTTAGGGTTTAGGGTTTTGGTTTTATGGTTCAAGATTTATAGTTTAGGGTTTAGGGTTAGGGTTTAGGGGTTAGGGTTTATTGTTTAGTGTTTAGGGTTTAGGGTTTAGGGTTTAGGGATTGGGTGTAGGGTTTATGTTTTAGTGTTTCGTGTTTAGCGTTTAGGGTTTAGGGTTTAGGAGTTAGGGTTATGGTTTAGGGTTTAGGGTTTAGGGTTTAGGGTTTTAGTTTTAGGGTATAGGATTTATAGTTTAGGGTTTGGGGTATAAGGTTTAGGGTTTAGGGTTTAGGGTTTATGGTTTATTTTTTTGTGTTTGGGGTGTAGGGTTTAGGGTTTAGGGTTTAGGGTTTAGGGTTTAGGCTTTCTAGGGTTTCGGATCTAGGGTTTAGGGTTTAGGGTTTTGGTTTTATGGTTCAAGATTTATAGTTTAGGGTTTAGGGTTAGGGTTTAGGGGTTAGGGTTTATTGTTTAGTGTTTAAGGTTTAGGGTTTAGGGTTTAGGGATTGGGTGTAGGGTTTATGTTTTAGTGTTTCGTGTTTAGCGTTTAGGGTTTAGGGTTTAGGAGTTAGGGTTATGGTTTAGGGTTTAGGGTTTAGGGTTTAGGGTTTAGGGTGTAGGGTTTTAGTTTTAGGGTATAGGATTTATAGTTTAGGGTTTGGGGTATAAGGTTTAGGGTTTAGGGTTTAGGGTTTATGGTTTATTTTTTTGTGTTTAGGGTGTAGGGTTTAGTGTTTAGGGTTTAGGCTTTATCTTTTAGTGTTTAGGGTTTAGGGTTTACGGTTTATTGTTTAGTGTTTAGGGTCTAGGGTTTATGGTTTAAGGTTTAGGGTTTAAAGTTTTGGGCTTAGGGTTTAAGGTTTAGGGTTTAGGGTTTAGGGTTTAGGGTTAGGGTTTAGGGTTTTCGGTTTAGGGTTTGGGGTTTATAGTTTCGGGTTTAGGGTTTAGGGTTTAGGGTTTAAAGTTTAGGGTTTAGGGTTTATGGTTAGGGTTTAGGGTTTAGGGTTTAGGGTTTAGCGTTTAGGGTCTAGGGTTTAGGGTTTAGAGTTTAGGGTTTAGGGTTTAGGGTTTTAGGTTTAGGGTTTATAGTTTAGGGTTTAGGTTTTTCGTTTAGGGTTTATAGTTTAGGGTTTGGCGTTTAGGGTTTAGGGTTTATTGTTTAGTGTTTAGGGTCTAGGGTTTAGGGTTTAGGGTTTGGGGTTTAGGATTTAGGTTTTAGGGATTAGGGTTTAGGGTTTAGGGTTTAAGGTTAGGATTTAAGGTCTAGGGTTTAGGGTCGAGTGTTTAGGGTTTAAGGTTTATATTTTAGGTTTTACGATTTTGGGTTTAAGGTGAGGGGCTAGGATTTTTGGTTTAGGGTGTAAGGTTTAGGGTTTTGGGTTTTGGGTTTAAGGTTTAGCGTTTCATGTTTGGGGTCTAGGGTTAAGGGTTTAGGGTTTAGGGTTTAAGGTTTATAGTTAAGGGATTAAGGTTTAGGGTTTAGGTTTTAGCATTTAGGGCTTAGGGTTTAGAGTTTAGGGTTTAGGTCATAAGGTTTATTGTTTAGTTTTAGGGTCCAGTGTTTAGGGTCTAGGGTTTAGGGTTTAGGGTTTCAGGTTTAGGGTTTTGGTTTTAGCGTTTAGCATTTAAGGTTTGGGGTTAGGGGTTAGGGTTTGGGGTTAGGGTTTTGGGTTTTTGGTATAGGGTTTAGGGTCTCGAGTTTAGGGTCTAGGGTTTAGGGTTTAGGGTTTAGGGTTTAGTGTTTGGGTTGTAAGGTTTAGGGTTTAGGGTTTTGGGTTAGGTTAAGGGTTTAGTGTTTAGGGTTTAGGGTTTTTTGTCTAGGGTTTAGGGTTTAAGGTTTATTGTTTAGTGTTTAGGGTCTAGGATTTAGGGTTTAATGTTTTGGGTTTAGGGTTAGGGGTTAGGATTTTTGGTTTTTTTTTTTAGGGTTTAGTGTCTAGGG
>NW_026652153.1:0-59530 GCF_029873635.1 Malania oleifera
TAGGTTTTGAGCTTTAGGGTTTAGGGTTTAGGGTTTAGGGCTTAGGGTCTACCGCTTAAAGGTTTAGGGTTCTAGTTTTAGGATTTAGGGTTTAGGGTTTAGGGTTTTTAGGGTTTAGGGTTTAGGGTGTCAGATTTAGGGTTTAGGGTTTAGGATTTTGGGTTTAGTGTTTTTTGGGTTTAGGGTGTAGGGTTTTGGGTTTTAGGGTTTTGGGTTTTGGGTTTGGGGTTTAGCGTTATAGCGTTTAGAGTTTAGGGTTTCGGGTTTTGGGTTTTGGGTTTAGTATTTAAGGTTTACGATTTAGGATTTAGGGTTTAGGTTTTAAGGTTTAGGGTTGAGGGTTTAGGATTTAGGGTTTAGGTTTTAGGGTTTAGGAGGGGTTTAGGGTTTAGGGTTTACGATTTACTGTTCAGGGTTTAGGATTTAGGGGTTTTATGGTTTAGAGTTTAGGATTTAGGGTTTAGGGTTTATGGTTTAGGGTTTAAGGTTTAGTGCATAAGTTTTAGGGTTTGGGGTTTTGTGTTTAGGGTTTAGGGGTCTAGGGTGTAGGGTTTAGGGTTTAGGTTTTAGGGTTTAGGCTTTTTAGGGTTTAGGATTTAGGATTTACTGTTTTGGGTTTTGGTGTTTTGGGTTTGGGGTTTAGGGTTTAGGGTTTAGGGTTTAGGGTTTTGGGTTTAGGGTTTTGGGTTTAGGATTTAGGGTTAAGGGTTTTGGGATTTATGGTTTAGGGTTTAGGGTTTAATTTTTAGGGTTATGGTTTAGGGTTTTAGATTTAGGGTTTAGGGCTTATGGTTTAAATCATAGGTTTTCGGGTTGAGGGGTTTGGGTTTAGGGTTAGGGTTCAGGGTTTAGGGTTCAGGGGTTTAGGGTTTAGGGTTTAGGATTTTGGGTTTAGGGTTGATGGTTTAGGGCTTTAGGCTTTATGGTTTTTGGTTTAGTATTTGTGGTTTAGGGTTTGGGGTTTAGGGTTTTGGGTTTAGGGTTTAGTTTTTAAGGTTTAGGGTTTATGGTTTTGGGTTTTGGGTTTTGGGTTTTTAGGGTTTAGGGTTTCAGGTTTAGGGTTTCGGGTTTAGGGTTTAGGGTTTCAGGTTTAGGGTTTCGGGTTTAGGGTTTGGGGTTAGGGTTAGGGTTTAGGTTTTAGGGTTTTAGGTTTAGGATTTAAGGTTTAGGGTTTAGGGGTTTAGGTTTAAGGGTTTAGGATTTAGGGTTTAGGGTTTAGGTTTTAAGTTTTAGGGTTTAAGGTTTCGGATTTTTGGTTTAGGGTTTAGGTTTTCGGGTTTAGGGTTTAAGGTTTTAGTGTTTTGGGTTTAGGAGTTAGGGTTTTAGGGTTTAGGGTTTAGGGATTTTTTTTTAGGGCTTAGGGTTTAAGGTGTGGGGTTAATGTTTAGCTTTTTAGGGTTTAGGGTTTTAGGGTTTATGGTTCAGGGTTTAGGATTTAGTTTCTAGGATTTAGGGTTTAGGGTCTAGGGTTTAGGATTTAGGGTCTAGGGTTTATGGTTTAGGGTTTAGGGCATAGATTTTTTGGTTTAGGGTTTAGGGTTTAGCGTTTAGGATTTAGGGGTTAAGGGTTTAGGGTTTAGGATTTAGGGGTTAGGGTTTTGGTTTTAGGGGTTTTGGGTTTAATGTTTTGGATTTAGGGTTTAGGTTTTAATGTTTAGGGTTTCGGGTCTAGGGTTTAGGCTTTAGGCTTTAAGGTATTGGGTTTAGGGTTTAGGTTTTAGGGTCTTTTTGCTTTAAGGTTTCAGGTTTAGTTTTTACGGTTTAGGGTTTAGGTTAAGGGTTTGAGGTTTAGGATTCAATTTTTAGGGTTTAGGGTTTAGGATTAATGGTTTAGGGTTTAGGGTTAGTGCATAAGTTTTACGGTTTAGGGTTTAAGGTTTAGGGTTTTACAGTTTACGGTTTTGGGTTTTAGGGTTTAGGGTTTAGGGTTTTACGGTTTAGGGTTTAGCGTTTAGGGCATAGGTTTTAGGGTTTAGCATTTAGGATTTAGGGTTTCGGGGCTTAGGGTTTAGGGTTTAGGATTTGGGGTTTAGGGTTTATGGTTTTAGGGTCTAGGGTTTGGGATTTAGAGTTTAGAGTTTAGGGTTTAGGGTTTAGGATTTAAGGTTTTTTGGGTTTAAGGTCTCGAGTTTAGGGTTTAGGGTTTAGTGTATAGGGTTAGGGTTTAGGGTGTCGGGTTTAGGTTTTTAGGGTTTAGAGTTTAGGATTTAGGGTTTAGTGTTTATGGTTTAGGGTTTTGGGTTTTTAGGGTTTAGGGTTTAAGATTTAGGGTTTAGTGTTTTAGGGTTTGGGGTTTAAGGTTTAGGGTTTAGGGTTCAGGGTTTTCTTTTAGGTTTTAGGGTTTAAGGTTTAGGATTTAGGGTTGAGGGTTTAGGACATAGGTTTTAGGGTTTAGGCTTTAGGATTTAGGGTTTATGGTTTAGGGTTTAGGGTTTTCGGGTTTAGGGTTTCAGATTTAGGGTTTCGGGTTTTGTGTTTTGGGTTTAGCGTTTAGGGCATGGCGTTTCGGGTTTAGAGTTTAGGTTTTAAGGTGTAGTGTTTGGGTTTTGGGTGTTACGTTTAGGGTTTTTTTGTTGTTTGGGTTTCGGGTTTAGGGTTTAGGGTTTAGGGTTTTTAGGGTTTAGGGTTTAAGATTTAGGGTTTAGTATTTTAGGGTTTTGGGTTTTGGGTTTTGGGTTTTTGGTTTAGGGTTCATGTTTCTTTTTTTAGGGTTTAGGGTTTAGGATTTAGCGTTTAGGGTTTAGGATTTAGGGTTAGGGTTTAGGGCATAGGTTTTATGGTTTAGGGTTTAGGATTTAGGGATTAGGGTTTAGGGTTTTGGGTTTAAGGTTTCAGATTTAGGGTTTAGGGCTTCGTGTTTAGGGTTTTGGGCTTAGGGTTTGGGGTTTTGGGTTTAGGGTTTAAGGCATAAGGTTTAGGGTTTAGGGTTTAGGGTCTTTTGGGTTTAGCGTTTTGGGTTTAGGGTTTAGGGTTTAGGGTTTAGGGTTTAGGGGTAGCGTTTAGGGTTTAAGGTTTAGGGTTTACTTTTTTGGGTTTAGGGCTTAAGGTTTAGGGTTTAGGGTTTAGGGTTTAGGCTTTAAGGTATTGGGTTTAGGGTTTAGGTTTTAGGGTCTTTTTGGGTTAAGGTTTCGGGTTTAGTTGTTACGGTTTAGGGTTTAGGTTAAGGGTTTGAGTTTTAGGGTTTAGGGTTTAGGATTTAGTTTTTAGGGTTTAGGGTTTAGGATTAAGGGTTTAGGGTTTAGGGTTAGTGCATAAGTTTTAGGGTTTAGGGTTTTACGGTTTAGGGTTTAGGGCATCGATTTTAGGGTTTAGCATTTAGGATTTAGGGTTTGGGGGTTTAGGGTTTAGGGTTTATGATTTTGGGTTTAGGGTTATGGTTTATCATTTAGGGCCTAGGGTTTATGGTTTAGGGCATGGGTTTTAGGGTTTAGGGTTTAGGGTTTAGTGTTTATGGTTTAGGGTTTAGGGTTTATGGTTTTAGGGTCTAGGGTTTGAGATTTAGAGTTTAGGGTTTAGGATTTATGATTTAGGATTTAGGGTTTTTTGGGTTTAGGGTCTCGGGTTTAGGGTTTAGGGTTTAGTGTATAGGGTTAGGGTTTAGGGTCTCGGGTTTAGGTTTTTAGGGTTTAGAGTTTAGTATTTAGGGTTTAGTGTTTATGGTTTATGGTTTAGGGTTTTTAGGGTTTAGGGTTTAAGATTTAGGGTTTAGTGTTTTAGGGTTTGGGGTTTAAGGTTTAGGGTTTAGGGTTCAAGGTTCTCTTTTTAGGTTTTAGGGTTTATGGTTTAGGATTTTGGGTTGAAGGTTTAGGGCATAGGTTTTAGGGTTTAGGGTTTAGGATTTATGGTTTATGGTTTCGGGTTTGGGGTTTAGGGTTTAGGGTTTAGGGTTTTGGGGCTTAGGGTTTCAGATTTAGGGTTTAGGGTTTTGTGTCTTGGGTTTAGGGTTTGGGGCATGGGGTTTGGGGTTTAGAGTTTAGGTTTTAAAGTTTAGGGTTTAGGGATAGGGTTTTGGGTGTTGCGGTTAGGGTTTTTTTGTGGTTTGGGTTTCGAGTTTAGTGTTTAGTGTTTAGGGTTAGGGTTTAGTGTTTTTAGGGTTTTGTGTTTAGGGTTTTTAGTTTAGGGTTCATGTTTCTTTTTTTAGGGTTTAGTGTTCAGCGTTTAGTGTTTAGCGCATAGGTTTTATGGCTTAGGGTTTAGGATTTAGGATTTAGGGATTAGGGTTTAGGGTTTTGTGTTTAAGGTTTCAGATTTAGGGTTTAGGGTTTAGTGTTTAGGGTTTAGGGCTTAGGGCTTAGGGTTTGGGGTTTTGGTTTTAGGGTTTAAGGTTTAAGGTTTAAGGTTTAGGTTTTAGGGTTTAGGATTTTTTGGGTTTTGGGTTTTGGGTTTAAGGTTTAGGGTTTAGGGTTTAGGGGTAGCGTTTAGGGTTTAAGGTTTAGGGTTTACTTTTTTGGGTTTAGGGCTTAAGGTTTAGGGTTTAGGGTTTAGGGTTTAGGGTTTAGGCTTTAAGGTATTGGGTTTAGGGTTTAGGTTTTAGGGTCTTTTTGGTTTAAGGTTTCGGGTTTAGTTTTTACGGTTTAGAGTTTAGGGTTTAGGATTTAGTTTTTAGGATTTAGGGTTGAGGATTAAGGGTTTAGGGTTTAGGGTTAGTGCATAAGTTTTATGGTTTAGGGTTTAGGGTTTACGATTTTATTGTTTAGGGTTTAGGGTTTAGGGCATAGGTTTTAGGGTTTAGCATTTAGGATATAGGGTTTGGGGGTATAGGGTTTAGGGTTTAGGATTTGGGCTTTAGGGTTATGGTTTATGATTTAGGGCCTAGGGTTTAGGGTTTAGGGCATAGGTTTTAGGGTTTAGGGTTTAGGGTTTAGGGTTTATGGTTTAGGGTTTGGGGTTTATGGTTTTAGGGTCTAGGGTTTGAGATATAGAGTTTAGGGTTTAGGGTTTAGGGCTTAGGATTTAGGGTTTTTTGGTTTTAGGGTCTCGGGTTTAGGGTTTAGGGTTTGGTGTATAGGGTTAGGGTTTAGGGTGTTGGGTTTAGGTTTTTAGGATTTAGAGTTTAGGATTTTGGGTTTAGTGTTTATGGTTTAGCGTTTAAGGTTTAAGATTTAGGGTTTAGTGTTTTAGGGTTTTGCATTTAAGGTTTAGGGTTTAGCATTCAGGGTTCTCTTTTTAGGTTTTAGGGTGTAAGGTTTAGGATTTAGGGTTGAGGGTTTAGGGCATAGGTTTTAGGGTTTAGGGTTTAGGATTTAGGGTTTATGGTTTAGGGTTTAGGGTTTTTTGGTTTAGGGTTTTAGATTTTTGGTTTAAGGTTTTGTGTTTAGGGTTTAGGGGTTGGGGCATGGAGTTTGGGGTTTAGAGTTTAGGTTTTAAGGTTTATGGTTTAGGGTTAGGGTTTTGAGTGTTGTGTTTAGGGTTTTTTTGTGGTTTGTGTTTCGGGTTTAGGGCTTAGGGTTTAGGGTTAGGGTTTAGGGTTTAGGGTTTAATATTTAGGGTTTAGTATTTTAGGGTTTAGGTTTTTGGGTTTTGGGTTTAGTGTTTTTGATTTAGGGTTCATGTTTCATGTTTCTTTTTTTAGGGTTTAGGGTTTAGGGTTTAGGGTTTAGCGTTTAGGGTTTAGGATTTAGGGTTTAGGGTTTAGGGCATAGGTTTTATGGTTTTGGGTTAGGATTTGGGATTTAGGGATTAGGTAGTTTTTCAGGTTTTTGGTTTAGGGTTGAGGTTTTAGGGTTTAGGATTTAAGGTTTAGTTTTTAGGGTTTACGGTTTACAGTTTAGGGTTTATGAGGGTTTAGGGCTTAGGGTTTAGGATTTAGGGTTTACGGTTTGGGGTTTAGGGCATAGGTTTTAGGGTTTTGGGTTTACAGTTTGGGGTTTAGGGTTTAGCGGTTTAGGGTTTAGGAGTTAGGGCTTAGGGTTTGGGGTTTAGGGTTTAGGATTTAGGGTTTTTAGGGTTTAGGGTTTAGGATTTAGAGTTTAGGGTTTTGGGGCTTAGGGTTTAGGGTTTAGTTTTTAGGGTTTATGGTTTAGGGTTTAGGGCTTAGGGCTTAGGATTTAGGGTTTAGGTTTTGGGGTTTAGGGCATAGGTTTTAGGGTTTAGGGTTTAGGGTTTAGGGTTTAGTGTTTAGTGGTCTAGGGTTTAGGGTTTACTATTTTGGGTTTAGGGTGTAGGGTTTAGGGTTTGGGGTTTAGTGCTTAGTGTTTTTTGGGTTTAGGGTTTCGGGTTTAGGCTTTAGGCTTTAGGGTTTGGGGTTAGGGTTTGGGGTTTAGCGTTTAGGGTTTGGTTTTTGGGGTTTCGGGTTTAGGGTTTAGGGTTTGGGGTTTAGGGTTTATGATTTAGGGTTTATGGTTTAGGGCATAGTTTTTTGGGTTAAGGGTTTAGGGTTTAAGATTTGGGGTTTAGGGTTTAGGATTTAGGGTTTAAGGTTTTGGGTTTAGGGTTTTAAGGGTTTGGGGTTTAGGATTTAGGGTTTAGGGTTTTTTGGGTTTAGGGTTTAAGGTATAAGGTTTTAGGGTTTATCTTTTAGGATTTAGGGTTTAGTTTTTAGGGTTTAGGGTTTAGGATTTATGGTTTAGGGTTTCAGATTTAGGGTTTACGGTTTAGGGCATAGGTTTTAGGGTTTAGGGATTAGGGTTTAACGTTTAGTGTTATAGGATTTAGGGTTTAGGGTTTCTTGTTTTGGGTTTTGGGTTTAACGTTTTATGGTTTTGGGTTTAGGTATTACGGTTTAAGGGTTTTGGGTTTAGGGTTTAGTTTTTAGGGTTTAGGGTTTAGGGCATAGGGTTTTGGGTTTAGGATTTAGGATTTAGGGTTTTAGGGTTTATTTTTTAGGGTTCTGGGTTTAGGGCTTAGGGTTTAGGGTTTTGGATTTAGTGTTTTGGGTTTAGGGTTTAAGGCATTGGTTTTAGGGTTTAGGGGTTAAGGTTTAGGGTTTAGGCGTTAAGGGTTTAGGGTTTGGGATTTTAGGTCTAGGGTTTAGGGTTTAGGTTTTAGGGTTTAGGGTTTCGGATTTAGGATTTTGGGTTTAGATTTTAGGGTTCAAGGATTAGGGTGTGGGGTTTGCGTCTAAGTTTTAGGGTTTAGGGATTAAGGATTAGGGTTTCGGTGTTAGGGTTTTTTAGGTTTATGGTTTCGGGTTCAGTGTTTGGGGTTTAGGGTTAGGGTAGAGATTTCTGGTTTAGGGTTTAGGGTTTAAGGTTTAGTTTTTAGGGTTTAGGGTTTAGTGTTTAGGGTTTATGGTTTAAGATCTGGGGTTTAGGGTTTAGGGTTTAGGGCATAAGTTTTAGTGTTTAAGAATTAGAGTTTAGGGTGTAGTGTTTAGGGTTTAGGGTTTAGGGGTTTGTGTTTAGTGTTTAGATTTTAATATTTTTGTTTTAGGGTTTAGGGTTTTTTGTATTTAGGGTCTTGGGTTTAGGGTTTATGGTTTAGGATTTAGGGTTTAGGGTTTTTAGGGTTTAGGGTTCAGGATTTATGGTTTCGGTTTTTTTGGTTTAGGGTTTAAGGTTTAGTGTTTGGGATTTAGGGTTTATGGTTTTTGGGTTTACGGTTTAGGGTTTAGAGTTTTTGGGTTTTAGGTTTACGATTTAGTGTGTAGGTTTTAGGGCTTAGGGTTTAGGATTTTTGAGGTTTAAGGTTTAGGGTTGAGGGTTTAGGGAAGGGTTACGATTTTGGGTTTAGGGTTTAGGGTTTGGCATTTAGGGCTTAGGGTTGAGGGTTTAGGGTTAGGGTTTGGGGCATAGGTTTTAGGGTTTATTGTTTAGGGTTTTAGTGTTTAGAGTCTAGGATTTTGGGTTTAGGGTTTAGGTTTTTTAAGGTTTAGGGTTTAGGATTTAGGGTTTAAGGTTTTAGGGTTTAGAGTTAAGGGTTTAGGGTTTAGTTTTTAGAGTTTTGGATTTAGGGTTTAGGGTTTAGGGTTTAGGGTTTTTAGGGATTAGGGTTTAGTGTTTAAGGTTTAGGGTTTAGGGTTTAGGGTTTCGGGTTTAGGGTTTACGGTTTGGGTTTTAGGGTTAGGGTTAGGGTTTAGGGTCTAAGGATTAGGGTTTAGTTTTTCGGGTTTAGGGTTTAGGGTTTAGGATGGAGGGTTTAAGGTTTAGGGTTTAAAGCATAGATTTTAGGTTTTAGGGTTTAGTGTTTAGGGATTTAGGATTTGGGGTTTAAGGTTTAGGGTTTAGGGTTTAGGGTTTAGTATTTAGGGTTTAGGGTTTTCTCGATTTTGGGTTTAGGGTTGAGGATTTTAGGGTTTAGTGTTTAGGGTATAGGGTTTGGGGATTAGTGTTTAGGTTTTAAGGTTTGGGGATTAGGGTTTAGGGTTTAGGGTTTAGGTTTTAGGGTTTAGTTTTTAGGGTTTAGGGTTTAGTGTTTAGCGTCTAGGATTTAAGGTTTGTGGTTTAGGGTTTAAGGCATAGGTTTCGGGGTTTAGGCTTTAGGGGTTTGGGGTTCGGATTTTAGGATTTATGGTTTAGGATTTAGGATTTAGGGCTTTAGATATTGGGTATAGGGTTTCTTGGGTTTAGGGTTTAAGGTTTAGGGTTTAGGATTTGGGGTTTAGGAATTAGGGTTTAGTTTTTAAGGTTTTGGGTTTAGAGTTTAGGGTTTAAGGTTTTTTGGGTTTAGGGTTTAAGGTTTACGGTTTAGGGTATAGTGTTTGGGGTTTAGTGTTTAGGTTTTGAGGTTTAGGGTTTAGGGTTTAGGGCTTAGGGTCTACCGTTTAAAGGTTTAGGGTTCTAGTTTTAGGATTTAGGGTTTAGGGTTTGGGGTTTAGGGTTTTTAGGGTTTAGGATTTCAGATTTAAGGTTTAGGGTTTTTTGGGATTAGGGTTTAGGATTTGGGGTTTAGTGTTTTTTGGGTTTAGGGTGGAGAGTTTTGGGTTTTAGGGTTTTGGGTTTCGGGTTTGGGGTTTAGCGTTATAGCGTTTAGAGTTTAGGGTTTCGGGTTTTGGGTTTTGGGTTTAGTATTTAAGGTTTACGAGTTAGGATTTAAGGTTTAGGTTTTAGGGTTTAGGGTTGAGGGTTTAGGATTTAGGGTTTAGGTTTTAGGGTTTAGGATTTAGGGGTTTGGGGTTTAGGGTTTACGATTTAGTGTTTAGGGTTTAGGGTTTAGGGGTTTTAGGGTTTAGAGTTTAGGATTTAGGGTTTAGTGTTTATGGTTTAGTGCATAAGTTTTAGGGTTTGGGGTTTTGTGTTTAGGGTTTAGGGGTTTAGGGTGTAGGTTTTAGGGTTTAGGCTTTTTAGGGTTTAGGGTTTAGGATTTACGGTTTTGGGTTTTGGTGTTTAGGGTTTGGGGTTTAGGGTTTAGGGTTTTAGGTTTAGGGTTTAGGATTTAGGGTTTAGGGTTTAGAGTTTAGGGTTTAATTTTTAGGGTTATGGTTTTGGGTTTAGGGCTTAGGGTTTTAGATTTAGGGTTTAGGGCTTATGGTTTAAATCATAGGTTTTAGGGTTGAGGGGTTTGGGTTTAGGGTTAGGGTTTAGGGTTTAGGGTTCAGGGGTTTAGGGTTTAGGGTTGATGGTTTAGGACTTTAGGCTTTAGGGTTTTGGGTTTAGTATTTGTGGTTTAGGGTTTGGGGTTTGGGGTTTTGGGTTTAGGGTTTATGGTTTTGGGTTTTGGGTTTTGGGTTTTTTGGGTTTAGGGTTTCGTGTTTAGGGTTTCGGGTTGAGGGTTTAGGGTTAGGGTTAGGGTTTAGGTTTTAGGGTTTAGTTTTTATGGTTTAGGGTTTCAGGTTTAGGATTTAGGGTTTAGGATTTAGGGTTTAGGGTTTAGGGGTCTAGGGTTAAGGGTTTAGGATTTAGGGATTAGGGTTTGGGGTTTAGGTTTTAAGTTTTAGGGTTTAAGGTTTCGGATTTTTGGTTTAGGGTTTAGGTTTTCAGGTTTAGGGTTTAAGGTTTTAGTTTATTGGGTTTAGGAGTTAGGGTTTTAGGGTTTAGGGTTTAGGAATTTTTTTTTAGGGCTTAGGGTTTAGGGTATGGGGTTAGGGTTTAGCTTTTTAGGGTTTAGGTTTTTAGGGTTTATGGTTCAGGGTTTAGGATTTAGTTTCTAGGTTTTAGGGTTTAGGGTCTAGGGTTTAGGATTTAGGGTCTAGGGTTTATGGTTTAGGGTTTAGGGCATAGGTTTTTTGGTTTAGGGTTTAAGGTTTAGTGTTTAGGATTTAGGGGTTAAGGGTTTAGGGTTTAGGATTTAGGGGTTAAGGTTTTGGGTTTGGGGGTTTTGGGTTTAATGTTTTGGATTTAGGGTTTAGGTTTTAATGTTTAGGGTTTCGGGTCTAGGGTTTAGGGTTTAGGCTTTATGGTATTAGGTTTAGGATTTAGGTTTTAGGGTCTTTTTGCTTTAAGGTTTCAGGTTTAGTTTTTACGGTTTAGGGTTTAGGTTAAGGGTTTAAGGTTTAGGATTTAGTTTTTAGGGTTTAGGGTTTAGGATTAATGGTTTAGGGTTTAGGGTTAGTGCATAAGTTTTACGGTTTAGGGTTTAGGGTTTAGGGTTTTATGGTTTAGGGTTTAGGGTTTAGGGTTTTACGGTTTAGGGTTTAGCGTTTAGGGCATAGGTTTTAGGGTTTAGCGTTTAGGATTTAGGGTTTCGGGGTTTAGGGTTTAGGGTTTAGGATTTGGGGTTTAGGGTTATGGTTTATAATTTAAGGCCTAGGGTTTATGCTTTAGGGTTTAGGGCATAGGTTTTAGGGTTTGGGGTTTATGGTTTTGGGTTTAGTGTTTATGGTTTTAGGGTCTAGGGTTTGAGATTTAGAGTTTAGGGTTTAGGGTTTTGGGTTTAGGATTTAAGGTTTTTTGGGTTTAAGGTCTCGAGTTTAGGGTTTAGGGTTTAGGGTTTAGGGTTTAGTGTATAGGGTTAGGGTTTAGGGTGTCGAGTTTAGGTTTTTAGGGTTTAGAGTTTAGGATTTAGGGTTTAGTGTTTATGGTTTAGGGTTTAGGGTTTTTAGGGTTTAGGGTTTAAGATTTAGGGTTTGGGGTTTAAGGTTTAGGGTTTAGGGTTCAGGGTTCTCTTTTAGGTTTTAGGGTTTAGGGTTTAGGATTTAGGGTTTAGGGTTTAGGACATAGGTTTTAGGGTTTAGGGTTTAGGATTTAGGGTTTATGGTTTAGGGTTTAGGGTTTTTGGGTTTAGGGTTTCAGATTTAGGGTTTCGGGTTTAGGTTTTGGGGCATGGAGTTTGGGGTTTAGAGTTTAGGTTTTAAGGTTTAGTGTTAGGGTTTTGGGTGTTACGTTTAGGGTTTTTTTGTTGTTTGGGTTTCAGGTTTAGGGTTTAGGTTTTAAGATTTAGGGTTTAGTATTTTAGGGTTTAAGGTTTTGGGTTTCGGGTTTTTGGTTTTGGGTTCATGTTTCTTTTTTTAGGGTTTAGGGTTTAGGGTTTAGCGTTTAGGGTTTAGGATTTAGGGTTTAGGGTTTAGGGCATAGGTTTTATGGTTTAAGGTTTAGGATTGAGGGATTAGGGCTTAGGGTTTTGGGTTTAAGGTTTCAAATTTAGGGTTTAGGGTTTAGTGTTTAGGGTTTTGCACTTAGGGCTTAGGGTTTGGGGTTTTGGGTTTAGGGTTTAAGGTTTAAGGTTTAGGGTTTAGGGTTTAGGGTTTAGGGTTTAGGGGTAGCGTTTAGGGTTTAAGGTTTAGGGTTTACTTTTTTGGGTTTAGTGCTTAAGGTTTAGGGCTTAGGGTTTACGGTTTAGGCTTTAAGGTATTGGGTTTAGGGTTTAGGTTTTAGGGTCTTTTTGGTTTAAGGTTTCGGGTTTAGTTTTTACGGTTTAAGGTTTAGGTTAAGGGTTTGAGGTTTAGGGTTTAGGGTTTAGGATTTAGTTTTTAGGGTTTAGGGTTTAGGATTAAGGGTTTAGGGTTTAGGGTTAGTGCATAAGTTTTACGGTTTAGGGTTTTACGGTTTAGGGTTTAGGGTTTAGGGCATTGATTTTAGGGTTTAGCGTTTAGGATTTAAGGTTTGGGTGTTTAGGGTTTAGGGTTTATGATTTGGGGTTTAGGGTTATGGTTTATGATTTAGGGCCTAGGGTTTAGGGTTTAGGGCATAGGTTTTAGGGTTGAGGGTTAAGGGTTTAGGGTTTATGGTTTAGGGTTTAGGATTTATGGTTTTAGGGTCTAGATTTTGAGATTTAGAGTTTAGGGTTTAGGGTTTAGGGTTTAGGACTTAGGGTTTTTTGGGTTTAGGGTCCCGGGTTTAGGCTTTAGGGTTTAGTGTATAGGGTTAGGGTTTAGGGTGTCGGGTTTAGGTTTTTAGGGTTTAGAGTTTAGGATTTAGGGTTTAGTGTTTATGGTTTAGGGTTTAGGGTTTTTAGGGTTTAGGGTTTAAGATTTAGGGTTTAGTGTTTTAAGGTTTGGGGTTTAAGGTTTAGGGTTTAGGGTTCAAGGTTCTCTTTTTAGGTTTTAGGGTTTAGGGTTTAGGATTTAGGGTTGAGGGTTTAGGGCATAGGTTTTAAGGTTTAGGGTTTAGTATTTATGGTTTATGGTTTAGGGTTTAGGGTTTAGGGTTTTTGGGTTTAGGGTTTCAGATTTAGGGTTTAGGGTTTAGGGCATGGGGTTTGGGGTTTAGAGTTTTGGTTTTAAAGTTTAGGGTCTAGGGTTAGGGTTTTGGGTGTTGCGGTTAGGGTTTTTTTGTGGTTTGGGTTTCGAGTTTAGTGTTTAGTGTTTAGGGTTAGGGTTTAGGGTTTTTAGGGTTTAGGGTTTAAGGTTTTGGGTTTAGGGTTTTTGGTTTAGGGTTCAAGTTTCTTTTTTTAGGGTTTAGGGTTTAGGGTTTAGAGTTTAGGATTTTGGGTTTAAGGTTTAGGGCATAGGTTATATGGTTTAGGGTTTAGGATTTAGGATTTAGGGATTAGGGTTTAGGGTTTTGTGTTTAATAATTCAGATTTAGGGTTTAGGGTTTAGTGTTTAGGGTTTAGGGCTTAGGGCTTAGGGTTTGGGTTTGGGTTTAGGGTTTAAGGTTTATGGTTTAAGGTTTAGGGTTTATGGTTTAGGGTTTTTTGGGTTTGTGGTTTTGGGTTTAGGGTTTAGGGTTTAGGGTTTAGGGGTAGCGTTTAGGGTTTAAGGTTTAGGGTTTACTTTTTTGGGTTTAAGGCTTAAGGTTTAGGGTTTAGGGTTTAGGGTTTAGGGTTTAGGGTTTAAGGTATTGGGTTTTGGGTTTAGGTTTTACGGCCTTTTTGGTTTAAGGTTTCGGGTTTAGTTTTTATGGTTTAGGGTTTAGGTTAAGGTTTTGAGGTTTAGGGTTTAGGGTTTAGGATTTAGTTTTTAGGGTTTAGGGTTTAGGATTAAGGGTTTAGGGTTTAGGGTTAGTGCATAAGTTTTATGTTTTAGGGTTCAGGGTTTAGGGTTTAGGGTTTAGGGTTTTACGGTTTAGGGTTTAGGGTTTAGGGCATAGGTTTTAGGGTTTAGCATTTAGGATTTAGGGTTTGGGGGTATAGGGTTTAGGGTTTAGGATTTGAGGTTTAGGGTTATGGTTTATGATTTAGGGCCTAGGGTTTAGGGTTTAGGGTTTAGGGCATAGGTTTTTGGGTTTAGGCTTTAGGGCTTAGGGTTTATGGTTTAGGGTTTAGGGTTTAGGGTATAGGGTTTGAGATTTAGAGTTTAGGGTTTAGGGTTTTGGATTTAGGGTTTTTTGGGTTTAGGGTCCCGGGTTTAGGGCTTAGGGTTTAAGGTTTAGGGTTTCGTGTATAGGGTTAGGGTTGAGGGTGTTGGGTTTAGGTTTTTAGGGTTTAGGGTTTAAGATTTAGGGTTTAGTGTTTTAGGGTTTGGGGTTTAAGGTTTAGGGTTTAGCGTTCAGGGTTCTCTTTTTAGGTTTTAGGGTTTAGGGTTTAGGATTTAGGGTTTATGGTTTAGGGTTTTGGGTTTAGGGTTTCAGATTTAGGGTTTTGGGTTTTGTGTTTAGTGTTTAGGGGTTGGGGCATGGGGTTTGGGGTTTAGAGTTTAGGTTTTAAGGTTTAGGGTTTATGGTTAGGGTTTTGGGTGTTGCGTTTAGGGTTTTTTTGTGGTTTGTTTTTCGGGTTTAGGGTTTAGGGTTTAGTGTTTGGGTTTAGGGTTTTTAGGGTTTAGGGTTTAGGAGTTAGGGTTTAGTATTTTAGGGTTTTAGGGGTTTGGTTTTAGGGTTTTTGGTTTAGGGCTCATGTTTGATGTTTCTTTTTTTAGGGTCTAGGGTTTAGGGTTTAGGGTTTAGGGTTTTGTGTCTAGGATTTAGGGTTTGGGGCATGGGGTTTGGGGTTTAGAGTTTTGGTTTTAAAGTTTAGGGTTTAGGGTTAGGGTTTTGGGTGTTGCGGTTAGGGTTTTTTTGTGGTTTGGGTTTCGAGTTTGGTGTTTAGTGTTTAGGGTTAGGGTTTAGGGTTTTTAGGGTTTAGGGTTTAAGGTTTTGGGTTTAGGGTTTTTGGTTTAGGGTTTATGTTTCTTTTTTTAGGGTTTAGGGTTTAGGCTTTAGGGTTTACGTTTTAGGGTTTAGGGTTTAGGGTTTAGGGCATAGGTTTTATGGTTTAGGGTTTAGGATTTAGGATTTAGGGTTTAGGGTTTAGGGTTTTGTGTTTAAGGTTTCAGATTTAAGGTTTAGGGTTTAGTGTTTAGGGTTTAGGGCTTAGGGCTTAGGGTTTGGGGTTTTGGGTTTAGGGTTTAAGGTTTAAGGTTTAAGGTTTAGGGTTTTTTGGGTTTTGGGTTTTGGGTTTAGGGTTTAGGGTTTAGGGGTAGCGTTTAGGGTTTAAGGTTTAGGGTTTACTTTTTTGGGTTTAGGGCCTAAGGTTTAGGGTTTAGGGTTTAGGGTTTAAGGTATTGGGTTTAGGGTTTAGGTTTTAGGGCCTTTTTGGTTTAAGGTTTCAGGTTTAGTTTTTACGGTTTAGGGTTTAGGTTAAGGGTTTGAGGTTTAGGGTTTAGGGTTTAGGATTTAGTTTTTAGGGTTTAGGGTTTAGGATTAAGGGTTTAGGGTTTAGGGTTAGTGCATAAGTTTTATGTTTTAGGGTTTAGGGTTTAGGGTTTTAGGGTTTAGGGTTTAGGGTTTAAGGCATAAGTTTTAGTGTTTAGCATTTAGGATTTAGGGTTTGGGGGTATAGGGTTTAGGGTTTAGGATTTGGGGTTTAGGGTTATGGTTTATGATTTAGGGCCTAGGGTTTAGGGTTTCGGGCATAGGTTTTAGGGTTTAGGGTTTATGGTTTAGGGTTTAGGGTTTAGGTTCTAGGGTTTCAGATTTAGAGTTTAGGGTTTAGGATTTAGGGTTTAGGATTTAGGGTTTTTTGGGCTTAGGGTCCTGGGTTTAGGGTTTAGGGTTTAAGGTTTAGGGTTTGGTGTATTGGGTTAGGGTTTGGGGTGGCGGGTTTAGGTTTTTAGGGTTTAGGGTTTAAGATTTAGGGCTTAGTGTTTTAGCGTTTAGGGTTTGGTTTTTAGAGTTTCGGGTTTAGGGTTTAGGGTTTGGGGTTTAGCGTTTATGATTTAGGGTTTATGGTTTAGGGTTTAGGATTTAGGGTTTAAGGTTTAGGGTTTAGGGTTTTAAGGGTGTGGGGTTTAGGATTTAGGGTTTCGGGTTTTTTGGGTTTAGGGTTTAAGGTATAGGGTTTTAGGGTTTATAATTTAGGATTTAGGGTTTAGTTTTTAGGGTTTAGGGTTTAGGATTTATGGTTTAGGGTTTCAAATTTAGGGTTTAGGGTTTAGGGCATAGGTTTTAGGGTTTAGGGATTAGGGTTTAACGTTTAGCATTATAGGATTTAGGGTTTAGGGTTTCGGGTTTTGGGTTTTGGGTTTAACGTTTTATGGTTTTGGGTTTAGGTATTAGGGTTTAAGGGTTTTGGGTTTAGGGTTTAGTTTTTAGGGTTTAGGGTTTAGGGCATAGGGTTTTGGATTTAGGATTTAGGATTTAGGATTTAGGATTTAGGGTTTTAGGGTTTAGGGTTTATTTTTTAGGGTTCAGGGTTTAGGGTTTAGGGTTTAGGGTTTAGGGTTTTGGATTTAGGGTTTGGGTTTAGGGTTTAAGGCAAATGTTTTTGGGTTTAGGGTTTAGGCGTTAAGGGTTTACGGTTTGGGAATTTAGGTATTGGGTTTAGGGTTTACGGTTTGGGATTTTGGATTTTTGGTTTAGATTTTAGGGTTCAAGGATTAGGGTTTGGGGTTTGCGTCTAAGTTTTAGGGTTTAGGGATTAGGGATTAGGGTTTTTTAGGTTTATGGTTTCGGGTTTAGTGTTTGGGGTTTAGGGTTCGGGTAGAGATTTCTGGTTTAGGGTTTAGGGTTTAAGGTTTAGTTTTTAGGGTTTACGGTGTAGTGTTTAGGGTTTATGGTTTAAGATTTGGGGTTTAGGGTTTAGAGTTTAGGGCATAAGTTTTAGGGTTTGAGAATTAGAGTTTAAGGTGTAGTGTTTAGGGTTTAGGGTTTAGGGGTTTGTGTTTAGTGTTTAGATTTTAAGATTTTTGTTTTAGTGTTTAAGGTTTAGGGTTTTTTGGATTTAGGGTCTTGGGTTTAGGGTTGATGGAGGGGTCAGGGTTAAAGGTTTAAGGTTGAGGGTTTACCCTTTAGGGTTTAGGGTTTAGGGTTTTGGACTTAGGTATTAGTGTTTAGGTTTTAGGACTTAGTGTTTAGGGTTTAAGGCTTAAGTTTTAGGGTTTAGGGTTTAGGGTTTAGGGTTTATTGTTTAGGGGTTTAGGGTTTAGCGTTTAGGATTTAGGGTTTAGTGTTTAGCGTTTTTAAGGTTAAGGGTTTAGGGTTTAGGTTTTGGGGTTTTAGGGTTTAGGATTTATGGTTTTAGGGTTTAAGGTTTAGAGTATAGTGTTTAGCGTTTAGTGCTTAGGTTTTAATGTTTCGGTTTTTAGGTTTTTTGGGTTTAGGGTTTAGTTTTTTGGGTTTAGGGTTAAGGGTTTAGGGTTTAGGGTTTAGAGTCTAGGATTTAGGGTTTGTCGTTTGGGGTTTAGGGCATAGGTTTTAGGGTTTAGGGTTTAGTGGTTTAGGGTTCTGGTTTAGGATTTAGGGTTTAGAGTTTAAGGTTTTTAGGGTTTAAGGTTCAGGATTAAGGGTTTCGGGTTTTTTTGGTTTAGGGTTTAAGGTTTAGTGTTTGGGATTTAGGGTTTATGGTTTTTTGGGTTTACAGTTTAGGGTTTAGGATTTTTGGGTTTTGGGTTTACGATTTAGTGCGTAGATTTTAGAGCTTAGGGTTTAGGATTTTTTGGGTTTAAGGTTTAGGGTTTAGAGTTTAGGGAAGGGTTACGATTTTGGGTTTCGGGTTTAGGGTTCACATTTTTGGGTTTAGGGTTTAGGGTTTGGCATTTACGGCTTACGGTTTCGGGTTTAGGGTTAGGGTTTGGGGCATAGGTTTTAGGGTTTATTGTTTAGGGGTTTAGTATTTAGAGTCTAGGATTTTGGGTTTAAGGCTTAGGTTTTTTAAGGTTTAGGGTTTAGGATTTAGGGTTTAAGGTTTTAGGGTTTAGTGTTAAGGGTTTAGGGTTTAGGTTTTAGAGTTAAGGATTTTGGGTTTAGGGTTTAGGGTTTAGGGTTTTTAGGGATTAGGGTTTTGCGTTTAAGGTTTAGGGTTTAGGGGTTAGGGCTTAGGGTTTAGGTTTTGAGGTTTTTGGTTTTTGGTTTTGGGTGTAGGGTTTAGGGTTTAGGGTTTAGGACATACGTTTTAGGGTTTAGGGTTAAGTGTTTAGGGCATAGGTTTTAGGGTTTAGGGTTTAGAGTATAGGGTTTAGGGTTTAGGGTTTAGGGGTTTAGGGTTTAGGGTTTAGAATTTAGGGTTTAGGGCTTAGGGTTTAGGGTTTTTAGGGATTAGGATTTGGGGTTAAGGGTTTAGGGTTTTTTTGGTTTAGGGTTTAGAGTTTACGGTTTTAGGGTTTGGGGTTTAGTTTTAAGGGTTTAGGGTTTAGGGTTTAGGGTTTAGGATTTAGGGTTTAGGGTTTGGGGTTTAGGGTTTTGGGAGTAGCTTTTGACGTTTAGGGTTTAGGGATTAGGGGTTTAGGGTTTAGGGTTTAGGATTTTGGGTTTAGGGTTTAGGTTTTAGGGATTAGGGTTTCGGATTTAGGGTTTAGGGTTTAGAGTTTGGGGTTTAGGGTTTAGGGTATATGGTTTAGCGTTTAGCGTTTAGGTTTTAAGGTTTGGGATTTATGGTTTAGGGTTTATGGTTTTTTGGGTTTAGGGTTTAGGGTATAGTGTTTAGGGTTTTGTTTTTAGGATTTAGGGTTTAGCGTTTAGGATTTGGTGTTTATGGTTTAGGGCATAGGTTTTAGGGTTTAGGGTTTAGGCTTTAGGGGTTTAGGGTTCTAGCTTTTGGATTTAGGGTTTAGGGTTTAGTTTTTAGGGTTTAGTGTTTAGCGTTTAGGATTTAGGGTTGATGGTTTAGGCTTTAGGGTATAGGTTTTAGTGCCTAGGGTTTAGGGTTTTTAGGGTTTAGTGGTTAGGATTTTCGGTTTAGGTTTTCGTTTTCTTGGGTTTAGGGTTTATGGTTTAGGGTTTATGATTTAGTGTTTACGATTTTTTGGGTTTAGGTTTTTGGGGTGTTAGGTTTAAGGTTTAGGGTTTATTGTTATACGGTTTAGGGTTCAAGGTTTCGGGTTTTGGGTTTAGTGTCTCGGGTTTAGGGTTTAGATTTTAGGATTTTAGGGTTTAGGGTTTAGTGTTTAGTTTTTAGGGTTTAGGGTTTAGGGTTTAGTTTTAGGGTTTAGTGTTTAGCGTTTAGGATTTAGGGTTGATGGTTAAGGCTTTAGGGTATAGGTTTTAGTGCCTATGGTTTAGGGTTTTTAGGGTTTAGGGGTTAGGATTTTGGGTTTAGGCTTTTTTGGGTTTAGGGTTTATGGTTTAGGGTTTAGGATTTAGTGTTCACGATTTTTTGGGTTTAGGGTTTTGGGGTGTTGGGTTTAAGGTTTAGGGTTTAGTGTTATACGGTTTAGGGTTCAGGGTTTCGGGTTTTGGGTTTAGGGTTGAGTGTCTCCGGTTTAGGGTTTAGATTTTAGGGTTTTAGGGTTTAGGGTTTAGTGTTTAGTTTTTAGGGTTTAGGGTTTAGGTTTTAGGGTGTTTTGGTTTTAGGGTTTTGGGTTTAGTGTTTGGGGTTTAGGGTTAGGGTAGAGGTTTCAGGTTTAGGGTTTAGGGTTTGAGGTTTTGTTTTTAGGTTTTAGGGTTTAGTGTTTAGGGTTTATGGTTTAGGATTTGGGGTTTAGGGTTTAGGGTTTAGGGCATAAGTTTTAGCGTTTAGGGTTTAGAGTTTAGGCTTTAGTGTTTAGGGTTGAGGGTTTGGGGATCAGGGTTTAGTGTTTAGATTTTCAGGTTTTTGTTTTAGGGTTTAGGGTTTAGGGTTTAGGGTTGAAGGTTCAGTGTTTATGGATGGGTTAGGGATTAGGGTTTACTTTTAAAAGTTTAGGGTTTAGGGTTTGGGGTTTAGGATTTTGGGTTTAGGGTTTAGGTTTTAGGGTTTTAGGGTTTAGGGTTTCGGATTTAGGGTTCAGGGTTCAGTGTTTGGGGATTAGGGTTTAGGGTATATGGTTTAGCGTTTAGTGTTTAGGTTTTAAGGTTTGAGGTTTAGGGTATAGTGTTTAGGGTTTTGTTTTTAGGGTTTAGGGTGTGGCGTTTAGGGTTTAGGGTTTATGGTTTAGGACATAGGTTTTAGGGTTTAGGGTTTACGCTTTAGGGGTTTAGGGTTCTGGGTTTTGGATTTAGGGTTTGGGGTTTAGTTTTTAGGGTTTAGGTTTAGGGTTTAGTGTTTAGCATTTAGGATTTAGGGTTTATGGCTTAGGTTTTAGGGTGTAGGTTTTAGTTCCTAGGGTTTAGGGTTTTTAAGGTTTAGGGGTTAGGATTTTGGGTTTAGGCTTTTTTGGGTTTAGGGTTTACGGTTTAGGGTGTAGGATTTAGTGTTTACGATTCTTAGGGTTTAGGGTTTTGGGGTGTTGGGTTTAAGGTTTAGGGTTTAGCGTTATACAGTTTAGGCTTCAGGGTTTCAGATTTTGGGTTTTGGGTTTAGTGTCTCGGGTTTAGGGTTTTAGGGTTTAGGGTTTAGGGTTTGGCATTTAGTTTTTAGGGTTTAGGGTTTTGGGTTTAGGGTTTAGGTTTTAGGGTTTTTTGGGTTTAGAGTTTCGGGTTTAGTGTTTGGGGTTTAGGGTTAGGGTAGAGGTTTCAGGTTTAGGGTTTTGGGTTTAAGGTTTAGTTTTGATGGTTTAGGGTTTAGTGTTTAGGGTTTATGATTTAGGATTTGGGGTTTAGGGATTAGGGTTTAGGGCATAAGTTTTAGGGTTTAGGGTTTAGAGTTTAGGGTTGAGGGTTTGGGAATTAGGGTTTAGTTTTTAGATTTTACGGTTTTTGTTTTAGGGTTTAGGGTTTACGGTTCTTTGGCTTTAGGGTTTCGGGTTTAGGGTTTATGGAACGGTTAGGGTTTAGGGTTTAGGGTTTACTTTTTAGGGTTTAGGGTTTAAGGTTTAGGACTTAGGGTTTAGGGTTTGGGGCTTAGGACATAGGGTTTCGGGTTTAGGGCTTAGTTTTTAGGGTTTAGGGTTTAGGGTTTTTAAGGTTAAGGGTTTAGGGTTTAGGGTTTAGGGTTTAGGGTTTTTTGGTTTAGGGTTTAGAGTAATGGGTTTAGCGTTTAGTGTTTAGGTTTTAATGTTTTAGGATTTGGGTTTTTTTGAGTTTAGGGTTTAGGTTTAGGGTTTAGAATCTAGGTTTTAGGGTTTGTGGTGTGGGGTTTAGGGAATAGGTTTTAGGGTTTATGATTTAGTGTTTAGGGTTTAGGGTTCTGGTTTTGGATTTAGGGTTTAGGGTTTAGGGTCTAGGGTTTAGGGTTTTTAGGGTTTAGTGTTCAAGATTTAGGATTTCGGGTTTTTTTTGGTTTAGGGTTTAAGTTTGAGTGTTTGGGATTTAGGGTTTATGGTTTTTTGGGTTGAGGGTTTAGCGATTAAGGTTTTAGGGTTTTGGGTTTAGGGTTTAGTGCATAGTTTTTAGGGTTTTGGGTTTGGGATTTTCTGGGTTTAGTGTTTAGCATTTAGTGTTTAGAGAAGGGTTACGATTTTGGGTTTAGTGTTTAGTGTTTACTTTTTTCGGTTTAGGGTTTAGGGTTTAGGATTTAGGGCTTATGTTTTGGGTTTTTGGTTTTGGGTTTAGGGCTTAGGTTTTAGGGTTCAGGGTTTAGGGTTTATTGTTTAGGGTTTAGAGTCTAAGATTTTGGGTTTAGCGTTTAGGTTTTTTATGGTTTAGGGTTTAGGACTTAGGGTTTAAGCTTTTAGTGTTTAGTGTTAAGTTTTTAGGGTTTAGGGTTTAGGGTTTAGGGTTTTTTGGGTTTAGGGTTTGGGGTTTAGGGTTTTTGGAAGGGCTAGGGTTTACTTTTTAAGGTTTAGGATTTAGGGTTTAGGACTTAGGGTTTAGGGTTTAGGGTTTAGGACTTAGGGTTTAGGGTTAGGGCTTACGTTTTAGGGTTTTGGGTTTAGAGTTTTGGGTTAAGGGTTTAGGTTTTATTGTTGGCCTGGTCGACTGAACCCTACCTAGGTCAACCGTTGACCTAGGGTTTAGGGTTTAGGGTTTAGTTTTTAGGGGTTAGGGATTAGGGTTCAGTGGCTATGATTTAGGGTTTATGGTTTCGAGGTTGGGGCATAGGTTTTAGGATTTTGGGTTTGGGGCTTTAGGGTTCTAGTTTTAGGATTTAGTGTTTAGGGTTTAGGGTTTTAGGGTCTAGGGTTTATGTTAGCTTTACCGTGATCCTAAGAGGGGGGGGGGTTGAATTGGTATTTTTAAAATTTATCCCCTAGTTATTCTTCCTAACAACAGTATGTTCACAACCCAACAGTTAATCTAATGCAAATAATATAAATATATCAGAAATTAAATGAGGCAGTTTAATTAATCGCACAAGCACCAGAAAGCAGTAAATAAAGGGTGACACGCAGATATGTTATCGAGGTTCGGCCAACTGCCTACGTCCCCGCCTTGGCTAACCAGCACAAGGATTATCACAATAACTTGCTCAGTTAAACGGGTGGAGCGACACCGATACAACTAGGTCTAATTATCACAGGGCTGACCTCAACCTTTACACCAATCCTTATCGGGCTGGATTATCGCCCCCTCAGGCCACGCCTGGAATCTCTCGGATATACAATCAAAGGGTATAATGTATGGGTGCTTTCACGTAAAGCAAATTTGTACCACAAATGCGCACAATATCATATACACCACAGATGATTTAATAATGTAAGCTCAGTATGGTCTAGGTAGTTTAACTCTTAAAGATGTTTTCTATCAGTCTAGTGAGTACATGAGAGTATTAATAGTAATCTGTGTAATTCAAAATATTCAATCAAACGTGTTCACACAAAATATCAAACAAGCCTCAAGAATATCAATCAATAGAATGTCTCAATCACATGAATATGTATATGCTTGGATTGCAAGATATATGTAATCTTTGTATTTCAGCAAATGATATAGATTTGAATGGATATTGCCACAAAGATTAATATAACACACATAAATATCTTTTCACAAGAATATTAATATGAATACCACAAGATATTTGAATACGTTTGAAAATAGTTTTGCAAGCCAAAGGCAAATACAGACTTCCTAAGTAATTGCAATGAGAATGCAACACTCGGAAGTTTAACAAGTCTTCTTAGGATAGGTTTATTAGAAAAACCTCCTAAGAATACTTAGGTTATGCTCTCGTATGAAAAATCGATTCAAAGAACTTTAAACAATGAGAGAAAACCTCTAAACAATATCACTAAATGCACTTACAAATGATACAGAAGGATAGAGAAGGTAAGTTTGAGTGGATTTTGCAAGAGTATGAGAAGTAGGATGTTTTTAGCTTGAGAGAGAATTTTTAAGTATATTTGCTAATCAATGCTTAATTCTCCCAAATGAAAGAGTATATATAGACATACCAAAATTTTTGATCGTTGGGGACCTATTAGGGATTGTTGGAAAAGTTTAATGACACTTAAACCATTTTAACCCTGTTTAAAAATTATTTATCCACGGTAAAAATTATGGCAACCTGAGAGGTTCGGTCGACCATATCAGTTTCGGTCGACCAAGTCTCATATGGTTCGGTCGACCAGGGGAATTTTGAATTGAGGGCTCGGTTGACCAGGAGAGGGCGATTTCCCAAATTTTCTGAGGTTCGGTCAACCAGGAAATTGTGAACTACCTGGTTCGGTCGACTAGGCAGCTGGGAATTCTCCCGAGAACCCTCTGGTCGACCAGGCAGTTGAAGTACAAAACGGGTCGGTCGACCAAATGGTCAAACTTTTGACCCCAGGGGGGTTCGGTCGACCAGGGCCTTTTGAACTACCTGGTTCGGTCGACCAGGTGGTCAAACTTTTAACCCTAGGAGGATTCGGTCGACCAGGGCATTTTGAACTACCTAGTTCGGTCGACCAGATGGTCAAACTTTGACTCGGGGAGGTTTCGATCGACTAGGGCCTTTTGAACTACCTGGTTCGGTCGAGCATATGGTCAAACTTTGACCGAGGGAGGTTTCGATTGAACAGGGCCTTTTGAACTAACATGACTGGTCTACCGAAAGTGCACCATGTGTGCATTTCGGTCCCGTTTCGAAACATATAAGCCCTATTGAAGTGCCTAACAAATATATGTGAAAGCGTGTGTATCCTAGGGGCACTTGAACTCCAACTTGAAGATATCGAAAAAGTCCGGTGTCGGTCGACAAGGGTACACCCTAAGGTCTTTCTAAGGTCCGTATTTGGTTTGAACTTACAGATTAAACCGTGCATGTGTTGTGTGTGTTTATTACAAACCGAATACCTTAATTACTATTACAGACAAATTTCACTATAAAAATATTACAATCAAGAGTATGAATTTTTCATTAAGCTTTGGGTTATTGGTTTAGGGTTTAACGTTTACGGTTTAGGATTTAGGGTTTAGGATTCAAGGTTTAGGGTTTAGGATTTACGGTTTAGGGTTTTTTGGGTTTAGGGTTTAGGGTTTCGAGTATAGGGTCTAGGGTTTAGGGGTTTTAGGGTTTAGGGTTTCCAATTTAGGGTTTAGGTTTTTTTTGGTATAGGGTTTAAGGTTTAGGATTTAGGATTTAAGGTTTAGGGTTTTTAGGGTTTAGGGTTTACCGTTTTTAAGGTTTTGGGTTTAGGGTTTGGGTTTTAGAGTTATAGGGTTTAGAGTTTAGGGTTTCGGGTTTTGGGTTTTTGGTTTAGGGTTTAAGGTTTACGGTGTAGGATTTAGGGTTTAGGTTTCAAGGTTTACGGTTTAGGATTTATGGTTTAGGGTTTTTGGGTTTAGGGTTTTGGGTTTAGGGTTTAGGGTTTAGGGTTTAGGGTTTGGGTTTATGGTTTAGGGTTTAGGGTTTTGGGCATAGGTTTTAGGGTTTAGGGTTTAGGTTTTGAAGGTTTAGGATTTAGGGGTTTACGGTTTAGGGTTTAGGTTTAAGGGTATAGGGTTTGGGGATTAGTGTTTTGGTTTTAAGGCTTAGGGTTTAGGGTTTAGGGCTTTTTGGGTTTAGGGTTTAGAGTTATGGTTTTGGATTTAGGGTTTTTTGGGATTAGGGTTTAGAGTTAGGGTTTATGGTTTAGGGTCTAGGGTTAAGGGGTTTTAGGGTTTAGGGTTTCCGATTTAGGGTTTAGGTTTTTTTTGGTTTAGGGTTTAAGGTTCAGGATTTAGGATTTAGGGTTTAGGGTTTTTTGGGTTTACGGTTTAGGATTTTAGGGTTTTGGGTTTAGGGTTTGGGGTTTAGCGCTATAGGGTTTAAAGTTTAGGGTTTCGAGTTTTGGGTTTTTGGTTTAGGGTTTAAGGTTTACGGTTTAAGATTTAGGCTTTAGGTTTCAAGGTTTAGGGTTTAGGATTTATGGTTTAGGGTTTTTTTGGTTTAGGGTTTCGGGTTTAGAGTTTAGGGTTTTGGGTTTTGGGTTTAGGGTTAGGGTTTAAGGTTTAGGTTTTAGGGTTAAGGGTTTAGGGCGTAGGTTTTAGGGTTTAGGGTTTAGGTTTTAGGGATTTAGGGGTTTAGGGTTTAAGGTTTAGGACTTACGGTTTAGGGTATAGTGTTTCGGGTTTTTAGGGTTTAGGGTTTAGGGTTTAGGATTTAGGGTTTAGGTTTTAAGGTTTCGGGTCTAGAGTTTAGGGTTGAGGGTTTTTTGGGTTTAGGGTTTAGGGTCAGGGTTTAGGGTTTAAGGTTTAGGTTTTAGTTTTTAGGGTTTAGGGTTTAGGATTTTGGGTTTAGGGTTTAGGGTTTAGGGCATAGGTGGGTTTATGGTTTAGGTTTTCTGGTTTGGGGGTTTTGGGTTTAGGGTTTAGGGTTTAGGATTTAGGGTTTAGTGGTTTTATTGTTTAGTGTTTAGGATTTAGGGTTTACTGTTTTGTGGATTTAGGGTTTAGGGTTTAGGGTTTTAGGGTTTCGGTTTAAGGGTATAGGGTTTGGGATTTAGTGTTTAAGTTTTAAGGTTTAGGGTTAAGGGTTTGGGATTTTTTGGGTTTAGGGTTTAGAGTTAGGGTGTAGGGTTTAGCGTTTTTTGGGTTTAGGTTTTAGAGTTAGGGTCTAGGGTTTTAGGGTTTAGGGTTTCCGATTTAGGGTTTAGGTTTTTTTGGTTTAGGGTTTAAGGTTTAGGATTTAGGATTTAGGGTTTAGGGTTTTTTGGGTTTGGGGTTTACGGTTTAGGATTTTAGGGTTTTGGGTTTAGGATTTTAGGGTTTTGGGTTTAGGGTTTGGGGTTTAGTGTTATAGGGTTTAGAGTTTAGTGTTTCGGGTTTTGGGTTTTTGGTTTAGGGTTTAAAGTTTACGGTTTAGGATTTAGGGTTTAGGTTTCAAGGTTTAGGGTTTAGGATTTATGGTTTAGGTTTTTTTGGGTTTAGGGTTTCGAGTTTATGGTCTAGGGTTTACGGTTTGGGTTAGGGTTTAAGGTTTAGGGTTTAGGGTTTAGGGTTTAGGGCATAGGTTTTAGGGTTTAGGGTTTAGGTTTTAGGGTTTAGGATTTGGGGGTTTAGGGTTTAGGGTTTATGGTTTAGGATTTACAGTTTAGGGTATAGGGTTTAGGGTTTTTAGGGTTTAGGGTTTAGGATTTAGGGTTTTGTGTTTTTTGGATTCAGGGTTTAGGGTTTAGGGTTTAGGATTTTGCGTTTAGGTTTTAAGGCTTAGGGTTGAGGGTTTTTTTGTTTAGGATTTTGGGTTTAGGGTTTAGGGTTTAGGGTTAGGGTTTAGGGTTTAAGGTTTAGGCTTTAGTTTTTAGGGTTTAGGGTTTAAGGCGTAGGTGGGTTTATCGTTTAGGTTTCGGGTTTGGGGGTTTTGGGTTTAGGGTTTAGGGTTTTTAGTGTTTGGGGTTTTGGATTTAGGGTTTACTGTTTTGTGGATTTTGGGTTTAGGGTTTAGGGTTTTAGGGTTTAGGGTTAAGGGTATAGGGTTTGGGGTTTAATGTTTAGGTTTTAAGGTTTTGGGTTTAGGGTTTTTTGTGTTTAGGGTTTAGAGTTAGGGTTTAGGGTTTAGGGTTTAGTTTTTAGGGGTTAGGGTTTAGGGTTCAGTGGCTATGATTTAGGGTTTTTATGGTTTCGAGGATAGGGCATAGGTTTTAGGATTTTGAGTTTGGGGCTTTAGGGTTCTAGTTTTAGGATTTAGTGTTTAGGGTTTAGGGTTTTAGGGTCTAGGGTTTATGTTAGCTTTACCGTGATCCTACGAGGGGGGGTTGAATTGGTATTTTTAAAATTTATCCCCTAGGTATTCTTCCTAACAGCAGTATGTTCACAACCGTACAGTTAATCTAATTCGAATAATATAAATATATAAGAAATTAAATGAGGCAGTTTAATTAATCATACAAGCACCAGAAAGCAATAAATAAAGGGTGACACGCAGATATGTTATCGAGGTTCGGCTAACTACCTACGTCCCTGCCTTGGCTAACCAGCACAAGGATTATCACAATAACTTGCTCAGTTAAACGGATGGAGCGACACCTATACAACCAGGTCAAATTATCACAGGGCTGACCTCTACCTTTACACCAATCCTTACCAGGCTGGATTATCGCCCCCTCAGGCCACGCCTGGAATCTCTCAGATATACAATCAAAAGGTACAATGTATGGGTGCTTTCACGTAAAGCAAATTTGTACCACAAATGCGCACAATATCATATACACCACAGATGATTTAATAATGTAAGCTCAGTGTGGTCTAGGTAGTTTAACTCTTAAAGATGTTTTCTATCAGTCTAGTGAGTACGTGAGAGTATTAATAATAATATGTGTATTTCAAAATATTCAATCAAACATGTTCACACAAAATATCAAACAAGCCTCAAGAATATCAATCAATAGAATGTCTCAATCACATGAATATGTATATGCTTGGATTGCAAGATATATGTAATCTTTGTATTTCAACAAATGATATAGATTTGAATGGATATTGCCACAAAGATTAATATAACACACATAAATATCTTTTCACAAGAATATTAATATGAATACCACAAGATATTTGAATACGTTTGAAAATAGTTTTGCAAGCCAAAGGCAAATACAGACTTCCTAAGTTATTGCAATGAGAATGCAGCACTCGGAAGTTTAACAAGTCTTCTTAGGATAGGCTTATTAGAAAAACCTACTAAGAATACTTAGGTTATGCTCTCGTATAAAAAATCGATTCAAAGAACTTTAAACAATGAGAGAAAACCTCTAAACAATATCACTAAATGCACTTACAAATGATACAGAAGGATAGAGAAGGTAAGTTTGAGTGGATTTTGCAAGAGTGTGAGAAGTAGGATGTTTTTAGCTTGAGAGAGAATTTTTAAGTATATTTGCTAATCGATGCTTAATTCTCCCAAATGAAAGAGTATATATAGACATACCAAAATTTTTGACCGTTGGGGACCTATTAGGGATTGTTGGAAAAGTTTAATGACACTTAAACCATTTTAATCCTATTTAAAAATTTTTTATCCGTGGTAAAAATTATGGCAACCCGAGAGGTTCGGTCGACCATATCAGTTTCGATCGACCAAGTCTCATATGGTTCGGTCGACTAGGGGAATTTTGAACTGAGGGCTCGGTCGACCAGGAGAGGGCGATTTCCCAAATTTCTGAGGTTCGGTCGACCAGGACATTTTGAACTACCTGGTTCGGTTGACCAGACCGCTGGGAATTCTCCCAAGAACCCTCCGGTCGACCAGGCAGTTGAAGTACAAAAAGGGTTGGTCGACCAAATGGTCAAACTTTTGACCCCAGGGGGTTTCGGTCGACCAGGGCCTTTTGAACTACCTGGTTCGGTCAACCGGGTGGTCAAACTTTTGACCCTAGGAGGATTCGGTCGACCAGGGCATTTTGAACTACCTGGTTCGGTCGACCAGAAGGTCAAACTTTGACCCAGTGAGGTTTTGGTCGACCAGGACCTTTTGAACTACTTGGTTCGGTCGACCATATGGTCAAACTTTGACCGAGGGAGGTTTCGGTCGACCAGGGCCTTTTGAACTAACATGACTGGTCGACCGAAAGTGCACCATGTGTGCATTTCGGTCCCGTTTCGAAACATATAAGCCCTATTGAAGTGCCTAACAAATATATGTGAAAGCGTGTGTGTCCTAGGGGCACTTGAAGTCCAACTTGAAGACACCGAAAAAGTCCGGTGTCGGTCGACAAGGGTACACCCTAAGGTCTTTCTAAGGTCCGTATTTGGTTTGAGCTTACAGATTAAACCGTGCATGTGTTGTGTGTGTTTATTACAAACTGAATACCCTAATTACTATTACAGACAAATTTCACTATAAAAATATTACAATCAAGAGTATGAATTTGTCTTTAAGCTTTGATCTTTCACGTTCCACTAATGATTTGCTAATATGGACCTGCCCATGAACTAGATATTCATTAAATACAAGAGTATTTGTCATTATCAAAACTAGGGCATGACCTATAAGGTCAACAGTTTAGTATTTTGGGTTTAAGGATTTTTTTGTTTAGGGTTTAAGGTTTACGGTTTAGGATTTAGGGTTTAGGGTTTAGGGTTTAGTGTTTAGCGTTTTAGGGTTTTGGATTTTGGGTTTTGGGTTTCGAGTTTATGGTTTAGGGTTTTGGATTTAGGGTTTAGTGTTTTTCGGATTTAGGGTTTAGGGTTTAGGGTTTTAGGGTTTAGTTTTTTAGGTTTTGGGTTTAGGGTTGAGGATTTAGGGTTTAGGATTTAGAATTTAGTTTTTAGGGTTTACGGTTTACGGTTTAGGGTTTAGGGTTTAGGGCTTAGGGTTTAGGATTTAGGGTTTATGGTCTGGGGTTTAGGGCATAGGTTTTAGGGTTTTGGGTTTACAGTTTGGGTTTTAGGTTTTAGGGTTTTGTAGGTTTATGGTTTCGGGTTTAGTGTTTGGGGTTTAGGGTTAGGGTAGAGATTTCTGGTTTAGGGTTTAGGGTCTAAGGTTTAGTTTTTAGGGTTTAGGGTTTAGTGTTTAGCATTTATGGTTTAAGATTTGGGGTTTAGGGTTTAGGGTTTAGGGCATAAGTTTTAGGGTTTAAGAATTAGAGTTTAGGGTGTAGTGTTTAGGGGTTTGTGTTTAGTGTTTAGATTTTAAGATTTTTGTTTTAGGGTTAAGGGTTTAGGGTTTTTTGGATTTAGGGTCTTGGGTTTAGGGTTTATGGAAGGTGTTGACCTTATAGGTCACGCCCTGGTTTTGATAATGACAAATACTCTTGTATTTAATAAATATCTAGTTCATGTGCAGGTTCATATTAGCATATCTTTAGTGGCACGTGAAGGCTCAAAGCTTGAAGACAATTTCATACTCTTAATTGTAATAATTTTCAGTGAAATTTGTCTGTAATAGTAATTAGGGTTTTTCGGTTTGTAATAAGTACACACATCACATGCATGATTTATTTTGTAAGCTCAAACCGAACCATGAATAAGATAGAACCTTAGGGTGCACCTTCGGTCGACCGACACCGGATTTTTTCGGTGATTTCAAATTGGACCCCAAGTGACCTTAGGACACACACATATTTCACATATGTTTATTAGGCAGTTGAATAGGACTTGTTTGGGTCAATACGGGACCGAAATGTACACTTGGTGCACTTTCGGTCGATTGGCCAAATTTTTGGCCTGGTCGACCGAACCCTACCTGGGTCAACCGTTGACGTAGGTCCCAGTCGACCGAGACCATGTAGTTCATTTGACCCCGGTCGACCGAACCACCTGAAAGTCAACTTTTTGACCTCCCGGTCGACCGAGCACTTTTGTACTCCAACTACCTGGTCGACCGAAGGCTCTCGGGAGAATTCCTAGTGGTCTGGTCGACCGAACCACACAGTTCAAAAGGGCCCGATCGACCGAACCTCGGAATTTTGGAAAATCGCCCTTCCTAGGTCGACCGACCACTCAGTTCAAAACACCCCTGGTCGACCGAGCCATTTGAGTCCTGGTCGACCGAACCATTTTTGGTCGACCGGACCTCTCGGGTTGCTCCTATTTTTACTGCGGTTAATAATTTTTTAAACAGGGTTAAATTATTTTAAATGTCATTAATCTTTTCTAACAATCCCTAATAGGTCCCCAACGGTCAAAATTTTCAGTATGTCTATATATACTCCTTCATTTGGTGGATTAAGCACTGATTAGCAAAAAGATTAAGAAAATCTCTCTCAAGCCAAAATACTTATTTTTGCTTCTCATTACTCATACTTCTTTTGAAACCTACTCAAGCTTACCTTCTTCATCTATCTAAATCATTTGTAAGTGTATTGAGTATTATTGTTTAGAGGTTTGTTCTCATTGTTTAGAGTGTTTGAATCGATTTTTCTCTCGAGAGCATAACCTAAGTTTTCTTAGGAGGCTTTGCTAATAAGCCTACTCTAAGAAGACTTGTGGTAAACTTCTGAGTGTTGCATTATCATTGCAATATCTTTGGAAGTTTGTATTTGTTTTGATTTGCAAAAACATATTTCATGCTTACTCAAATATCTTGTGGAATTTATTGAACAATTTGTGAAAACATATTTGTGCTTGTTACACTAATCTTTGTGGTATTATTTGTACAAGTATATATATCATTTGCCGAAAACAAAGACTATCTATTTTGCAATCCAAGCATATACACATTCGTATGATTGACACATTCTATTGATTGATAATGTTTAGACTTGTTTGATACTTTGTGTGAACACGCTTGACTGAATATTTTGAAGTACACAGATTATTATTATTGACACTCTCACGTACTTGCTACACTGATAGAAAACATTGTTGAGAGTTGACATATTTAGACCACACAGAGCTTACATTATTAAATCATCTGTGGTGTTTGTGTTTGTGCGCATTTGTCGTACAAATCTGCTTTACGTGAAAGCACTCTTATATTGTACCTTGTGATTGTATATCTGAGAGATTCCAGGCGTGGCCTGAGGGGGCGGTAATCCAGCCCTGTAAGGATTGGTGTAAAGGTTGAGGTCAGTCCTGTGGTAATTTGACCTGGTTTGTATAGGTGCCGCTTCACCCATTTAAGTGAGCAAGGTATTGTGATAATCCTTGTGCTGGTTAGCCAAGGTGGGGACGTAGGCAGTTGGCCGAACCTCGATAACATATCTGCGTGTCATCCTCTCTTTATTGCTTTCTGGTGCTTGTATGGTTGTTTAAACTGCTTTATTTAATTTCTGGTATATTTACATTATATGTACTAGATTGACCCTGGGGTTGTGAACATACTGCTGCTATGAGGAATACCTAGGAGATAAAATTTAAAAATACCAATTCATTCCCCTTCTTGGGATCACGGTAAAGCTAACGATTGGTATCAGAGCCAAATTGCATAGACTAATTGTTATTTTGCACAAAGATCACATATGGCTCATAGCTCCATGACCCCTTTCCCTGAGGGACCATCTTCCACACGAACTCCTGTTTTCAGCGGTGTTAATTACACCTTCTGGAAACAGAGGATGCGCATCTACCTTCAGAATACTGATTGGAAGGTGTGGAGGATTGTCTCTAAGGGAAACTATGTCCCTATGAGAATTGAGGGTGCAGCTAGGGTTCCTAAGACTGAGGATGAATATGATGATGATGATATGAAAGCTGTTAGTCTTAATGCCACTGCCATGAATATTTTATATTGTAGTCTTGATGTAAATGAATTTAACAGGATTATGACATGTTCAACTGCAAAAGAAATATGGGATAAGTTCGAGGTCACATATGAGGGTACTAGAGATGTGAAAGACAGTAGAATAGATATGTTGACCAGTGAATATGAGGCTTTTAGGATGAATGTAGGTGAGTCCATTCAGAGCATGTACGCTAGATTCACACACATCATAAACTCACTCCATGCATTAGGAAAGACTTATCCTACCTATGAGATGATCAGGAAGATTCTTAGAGGCTTACCTCCTATTTGGGAAGCTAAGGCTACGGCCATTGCTGAGGGTAGAGACCTTAAGGCCATGAGCTTAGACGAACTGATAGGCTCCTTGATTTCTTATGAACTGTCCATAAATGAAAGACTTAATGAGCATAGCAGGGCTAAGAAGGTGACTGCACTAAAAGCATCTAATGACACATCTAATGAGTATAGTGAATCTGACACTGATGAGAAAATGGCCATGCTAACCAAAAGGTTTGGTAGATTTTTCAGGAAGAACAGGAAGCCATTTAAAAAATATAGAGACTCCACTAATGAGAAGGGAGAGTCCAGTAAAAGAAAGGAAAAATCAAATGCTCCTACATGCTACAACTGCAACAAAGTGGGGCACATCAAACCTGACTGCCCACTACTGAAAAAGGAGGCTAAGAAAAAGAAGAGAGCCATGAAAGCCGGAACTTCATGGGGCCAATTTAGCAGCAGCGACTCGGATTCAGATCATAGTGACACGGAGGTCTCTAATCTGTGCTTAATGGCACATGGGGATGAGGTATCGTCTTCTAGTTCATCATCTTCTTATTATTCATCTGATGATTGTGATTCTGACAGCATGCCTACATTTAAAGAATTACAATTTGAATATATTCGTGTTTCAAAATTGCTAGGCAAAATGACCAAAGAGAAAAATGATTTGAAAAAGAAATGTGAAAATTGGTCAAAATTGTTTAACATGGCAAAAACCTCTCATGCATCTATTTTAAAAGAAAAAGATACCACTATTGCTGAGCTTGAGAGTAAATTGGAGGATAGCTCCAAAATCATTTTTAAATTCACAAAGGGCAAAGAAAATTTTGAAAAATTACTTGGTGCTCAAAGAAATTCCTTAAGTAAAGAGGGTCTTGGTTTTAATGGCATCGAAAATGTTAGACGACCTAATCTTTACTTAGGACATTTTACACGTGAGTCAAAATCTCATATCCCTCCTAAAGAACCTAAGTGTAGATTGAAATGTTTTAAATGCAAACAGATTGGTCACATTCAATTTGATTGTCCACTTAGGAATAAGCATGCTAAAATTAGGAAGGTATGGGTAGTTAAGGGAGATCCTGCCACTAACCTCCATGGACCCAATAAAATTTGGGGACCAGCATCAGTCACTTAGCTTATTTTGCAGGTATGCCTAAGATCATCCTCATCCAAGGACTGGTGGTACATAGATAGTGGGTGCTCACGGCACATGACCGGCGACAAGGGAAAATTCACTTCAATTGTTCCCAAGGATGGAGGCTATGTGACATTTGGTGACAATGCCAAAGGACGCATCATCGGGGTAGGTAAGGTTGGTAAGGATTCCTCTCCTACTATTGACAATGTTCTTTTGGTCGATGGACTGAAACATAATCTACTTAGCATAAGTCAATTGTGTGATATAGGATATAAAGTATCATTTGAAAATGACAAATGCATAGTAGAAAATAAAATGGACCACAGAGTGCTTTTTACTGCTGAGAGACATGAAAATGTTTATACTACATCTCTTGATAATTTAGCTTCACAACAAGTAACTTTTTCTGCCATAAATGAAGCTAGTTGGTTGTGGCATAGGTGTTTGGGGCATGCTAGCATGGATTTACTGTCTAAACTTGTTAGAAAAGAATTGGTTAAAGGTTTGCCTAAAATAGCTTTTGTAAAGGAAAAAATTTGTGATGCATGTCAAATGGGTAAGTAAACAAAATCTAGTTTTAAGAAAAAGAAATTCATATCTACTACTAGACCATTGGAGATGATTCACCTAGATTTATTTGGGCCTAATTCTGTGCAAAGTCTTGGTGGTAAATCTTATGCTTTTGTAATTGTGGATGATTTTTCTAGATTCACATGGGTGTTATTTCTTGCACATAAAAATGAATCATGTGAACATTTCACCAAACTTTGCTGGAGAATTTAGAATGAAAAAGGATATAAAATCACTCACATAAGAAGTGATAGAGGCACGAAATTCAAAAATGAAAGCATAGAAAAATATTGTGACTTAGAGGGCATATCACATAATTTTTTTGCACGTAGGACACCTCAACAAAATGGTGTAGTTGAAAGAAAGAATAGGTCACTACAAGAAATGGGAAGAACTATGTTGAATGAGCATAATTTACCTAAATATTTTTGGGCCGAGGCTATTAATACTGCATGCTATGTTATGAATAGCGTGTTAATTAGACCATCAATTAATAAAACCCCTTATGAATTGTGGAACAACCATAAGCCTAACATTTCCTATTTTCATGTGTTTGGTTGTAAATGCTTTGTGCTTAGAGATAATGAGCATCTAGGAAAATTTGACTCTAAATCTGATAAAGGCATCTTCCTAGGTTATGCACTTAATAGTAAAGCATATAGGGTTTTCAATAAAAGAACTTTAACGGTGATTGAATCTATTTATGTTGTGTTTGATGAGTCTAATCCATTTTCTAATAAAGATGATGAAGATGATATTGATATTAGAAAATGCTTAGATAAAATGTCCATTGAAAATAATGCAAGTGAAAATCAAGAAGCAAACGAAAAATCACTTGAAGATAATGAAAATGAAAATCAAGAGTTGCCTAGAGATTGGAAATACATTAGAAGTCATCCTAAAGATCAAATCATAGGCGAACCATCCCGTGGAGTAGCCACAAGATCATCATTGAGAAATATAGTAAATTACTCCGCTTTCTTATCCCAAGAAGAACCTAAAAATATTAAAGAAGCCATAGAAGATGAATCTTGGGTAATGTCCATGCAAGAAGAACTTAATCAATTTGAAAGAAGCAAAGTATGGACCTTAGTTCCTAGGCCAAATGATCACACCATCATTGGAACTAAATGGGTATATAGAAATAAGAAAGATGAAAATGGGATAGTAACTAGGAATAAAGCTAGATTACTTGCCCAAGGGTATAACCAACAGGAAGGGATTGACTTTGATGAAACATATGCTCCTGTTGCTAGATTAGAAGCCATTCGTATGCTACTTGCCTTTGCCGCGTTTAAAAACTTTAAATTGTTTCAAATGGATGTTAAAAGCGCTTTTCTGAATGGCTACATTAATGAAGAGGTATACGTAGAACAACCACCCGGTTTTGAGAATCATAAATATCCCAATCATGTATACCGGTTGTCTAAAGCCTTGTATGGATTGAAACAAGCTCCTAGAGCTTGGTATGAGAGGCTTAGTGGCTTTCTACTAGAAAATGGGTTTACCTGTGGCAAAATTGACACTACACTCTTCATCAAGTCCAAAAATGATGATATGCTCCTTGTTCAAATCTATGTGGACGATATCATTTTTGGAGCAACCAATGATGAGTTGTGTAATGAATTTGCCAAATGCATGCAAAGTGAGTTTGAAATGAGCATGATGGGTGAACTTAGTTTCTTCTTAGGTCTACAAATTAAGCAAGCTAATCATGGAACTTTCATATGCCAATCCAAATACATTAGGGACTTGCTAAAGAAATTTAATATGGAAGATTGTAAAATTCTTGGCACACCTATGAACTCTTCCATGAAGCTTGATAAAGATGCGCAAGGGATCCCTGTTGATGTAAAATTATATCGTGGCATGATTGGAAGTCTCCTATATCTCACTGCTAGTAGGCTTGATATTATGTTTAGTGTGTGCATGTGTGCTAGATTTCAGGCTGACCCTAAGGAATCTCATCTGAAAGCTGTTAAACGAATCCTTAGGTATCTAGTTGGAACTATAGAGTTAGGACTCTGGTACCCTAAGCATACTTCCTTTGAGATTGTTAGTTACACTGATGCTGACTTTGCCGGTAGTAAGGTTGATAGAAAAAGCACCAGCGGCACTTGTCATTACTTAGGACAAACTCTTGTTTCTTGGTTCTCTAAGAAACAAAATTCAGTTGCCTTATCCACCACCGAAGCTGAATATATTGCAGCTGGAAGTTGTTGTGCCCAAACTCTTTATGTGAAACAACAACTTGTGGATTTTGGATTGCACTATGAAACAATACCGATTAAATGTGATAATACTAGTGCAATCAACATCTCTAAAAATCCTATCTCACATTCACGAACTAAACACATTGAGATTAGACATCATTTTCTTCGTGATCATGTGCAAAAAGGAGATGTGGCTCTTGAGTTTGTATGCACAAATGAACAGTGGGCCGATATATTCACTAAGCCATTACATGAGGATAGATTCATACAAATTAGACGTGAGTTAGGCTTAATGCATAGTAGAGAAGCTTCATAGACTAAAATGTTTAATAACTTGCATAAATTTAGGGGGAGCTCCTTTCGAAGTCTAAGCAACTAGTTCCATTGTTGACTTACTTTTTTCTTGAGATATTGTGAACGTTGGTTGTTGATTGTGTGCATATGTCATACGTTCATTTATTACATGTTCATATTGACTATTATCTATGATTGCATCATTTGTCCAACTCATGGTCATTTTGACAGTTTATTTGTTGTGTTGGACTATACTGAACTGTTTGAGTAGTTGTGGATAAACTGTTAGGAAATATAAACTCAAACAGGTTACGTTTATATAGGTTTTACTTTTGGAAAGTACGATTTACAAACGGCACTCTGCCGAAATTTTTCAAAAATTCTTTCCAAAATTGATCTTGTATAAATATACTAAATACCCATTGCCTAGAACTCTAATTCCAATGACCTTTTTTGCTGTTGCCAAAAGGGGAAGATGGAAGGCAAAATAAATAATGGGTAAAAGAACTTATGTTTGAAACATTGGATGCATATTGTGAGGGAGAGCCTTTTTAGGCTTAACCCTATAGTTTTGCCAATCGTATTTGTCACCATCAAAAAGGGAGAGAATGTTGACCTTATAGGTCACGCCCTGGTTTTGATAATGACAAATACTCTTGTATTTAATAAATATCTAGTTCATGTGCAGGTTCATATTAGCATATCTTCAGTGGCACGTGAAGGCTCAAAGCTTGAAGACAATTTCATACTCTTAATTGTAATAATTTTTAGTGAAATTTGTCTGTAATAGTAATTAGGGTTTTTCGGTTTGTAATAAGCACACACATCACATGCATGATTTATTTTGTAAGCTCAAACCGAACCATGAATGAGATAGAACCTTAGGGTGCACCTTCAGTCGACCGACATCGGATTTTTTCGGTAATTTCAAATTGGACCCCAAGTGACCTTAGGACACACACATATTTCACATATGTTTATTAGGCATTTGAATACGACTTGTTTGGGTCAATACAGGACCGAAATGCACACTTGGTGCACTTTCGGTCAACCGGCCAAATTTTTGGCCTGGTCGACCGAACCCTACCTGGGTCAATCGTTGACCTAGGTCCCGATCGACCGAGACCATGTAGTTCATTTGACCCCGGTCGACTGAACCACCTGAAAGTCAACTTTTTGACCTCTCGGTCGACCGAGCACTTTTGTACTCCAACTACCTGGTCGACCGAAGGCTCTCGGGAGAATTCCCAGTGGTCTGGTCGACCGAACCACACAGTTCAAAAGGGCCCGATCGACCGAACCTCGGAATTTTGAAAAATCGCCCTTCCTAGGTCGACCGACCACTCAGTTCAAAACACCCCTGGTCGACCGAGCCATTTGAGTCCTGGTCGACCGAACCATTTTTGGTCGACCGGACCTCTCGGGTTGCTCCTATTTTTACTGCGGTTAATAATTTTTTAAACAGGGTTAAATTATTTTAAATGTCATTAATCTTTTCTAACAATCCCTAATAGGTCCCCAACGGTCAAAATTTTCAGTATGTCTATATATACTCCTTCATTTGGTGGATTAAGCACTGATTAGCAAAAAGATTAAGAAAATCTCTCTCAAGCCAAAATACTTATTTTTGCTTCTCATTACTCATACTTCTTTTGAAACCTACTCAAGCTTACCTTCTTCATCTATCTAAATCATTTGTAAGTGTATTGAGTATTATTGCTTAGAGGTTTGCTCTCATTGTTTAGAGTGTTTGAATCGATTTTTCTCTCGAGAGCATAACCTAAGTTTTCTTAGGAGGCTTTGCTAATAAGCCTACTCTAAGAAGACTTGTGGTAAACTTCTGAGTGTTGCATTATCATTGCAATATCTTTGGAAGTTTGTATTTGTTTTGATTTGCAAAAACATATTTCAAGCTTACTCAAATATCTTGTGGAATTTATTGAACAATTTGTGAAAAGATATTTGTGCTTGTTACACTAATCTTTGTGGTATTATTTGTACAAGTATATATATCATTTTCCGAAAACAAAGATTATCTATTTTGCAATCCAAGCATATACACATTCGTATGATTGACACATTCTATTGATTGATAATGTTGAGGCTTGTTTGATACTCTGTGTGAACACACTTGACTAAATATTTTGAAGTACACAGATTATTATTATTAACACTCTCACGTACTTGCTACACTGATAGAAAACATTGTTGAGAGTTGACATATTTAGACCACACAGAGCTTACATTATTAAATCATCTGTGGTGTTTGTGTTTGTGCGCATTTGTCGTACAAATCTGCTTTACGTGAAAGCACTCTTATATTGTACCTTGTGATTGTATATCTGAGAGATTCTAGGCATGGCCTGAGGGGGCGGTAATCCAGCCCGGTAAGGATTGGTGTAAAGGTTGAAGTCAGCCCTGTGGTAATTTGACCTGGTTTGTATAGGTGCCGCTTCACCCGTTTAAGTGAGCAAGGTATTGTGATAATCCTTGTGCTGGTTAGCCAAGGCGGGGACGTAGGCAGTTGGCCGAACCTCGATAATATATCTGCGTGTCATCCTCTCTTTACTGCTTTCTGGTGCTTGTATGGTTGTTTAAACTGCTTTATTTAATTTCTGGTATATTTACATTATTTGCACTAGATTGACCCTAGGCTTGTGAACATACTGCTTCTAGGAGGAATACCTAGGAGATAAAATTTAAAAATACCAATTCACCCCCTCTTGGGATCATGGTAAAGCTAACAGAAGGGTCAGGGTTAAAGGTTTAAGGTTGAGGGTTTACCCTTTAGGGTTTAGGGTTTAGGGTTTTAGACTTAGGTTTTAGGGTTTAGGGTTTAGGACTTCAGGTTTCGGGTTTAGGGCTTAAGTTTTAGGGTTTAGGGTTTAGGGTTTAGGGTTTATTGTTTAGGGGTTTAGGGTTTAGTGTTTAGTGTTTTTAAGGTTAAGGGTTTAGGGTTAAGGGTTTAGGGTTTAGGGTTTAGAGTATAGTGTTTAGCGTTTAGTGCTTGGGTTTTAATGTTTTGGGTTTTGGGTTTTTTGGGTTTAGGGTTTAGTTTTTAGGGTTTAGGGTTAAGGGTTTAGGGTTTAGGGTTTAGAGTCTAGGATTTAGGGTTTGTGGTTTGGGGTTTAGGGCATAGGTTTTAGGGTTTAGGGTTTAGTGTTTAGGGTTTATGGGTTTAGGGTTCTAGTTTAGGATTTAGGGTTTAGGGTTTAGGGTTTTTAGGGTTTAGGGTTCAGGATTTAGGGTTTCGGTTTTTTTGGTTTAGGGTTTAAGGTTTAGTGTTTGGGATTTAGGGTTTATGGTTTTTTGGGTTTACGGTTTAGGGTTTTGGGTTTACGATTTAGTGCATAGGTTTTATGGCTTAGGGTTTAGGATTTTTTGGGTTTAAGGTTTAGGGTTTAGGGTTTAGGGTTTAGGGAAGGGTTACGATTTTGGGTTTAGGGTTTAGGGTTCACATTTTTGGGTTTAGGGTTTAGGGTGTGGCATCTTGGGCTTAGGGTTTAGGGTTTAGGGTTGGGGTTTGGGGCATAGGTTTTAGGGTTTATTGTTTAGGGGTTTAGTGTTTAGAGTCTAGGATTTTGGGTTTAGGGTTTTGGTTTTTTAAGGTTTAGGGTTTAGGATTTAGGGTTTAAGGTTTTTGGATTTAGCGTTAACGGTTTAGGGTTTAGGTTTTTGGGTTTTTGGGTTTAGCGTTAACGGTTTAGGGTTTAGGTTTTAGAGTTTAGGATATAGGGTTTAGGGTTTAGGGTTTTTTGGGATTAGGGTTTACTGTGTAGGGTTTGGGGTTTAGGGGTTAGGGTTTAGGGTTTAGGTTTTGAGGTTTTTGGTTTTTGGTTTAGGGTGTATGGTTTAGGGTTTAGGGTTTAGGGTTTAGGATTTAGGGTTTAGGGTTTAGGACATACGTTTTAGGGTTTAGGGTTTAGGGTTATGTGTTTAGGGCCTAGGTTTTAGGGTTTAGGGTTTAGAGTATAGGGTTTCGGGGTTTAGGGTTTAGGGTTTAGAATTTAGGGTTTAGGGTTTAGGGTTTAGGGTTTTTAGGCACTAGGATTTAAGGTTAAGGTTTTAGGGTTTTTTTGGTTTAGGGTTTAGAGTTTACAGTTTTAGGGTTTGGGGTTTAGTTTTAAGGGTTTAGGGTTTAGGGTTTAGGGTTTAGGATTTAGGGTTTAGGGTTTAGGGTTTTGAGAGTAGCTTTTGAGGTTTAGGGTTTAGGGTTTAGGGGTTTAGGGTTTAGGGTTTAGGATTTTGGGTTTAGGGTTTAGGTTTTAGGGTTTAGGGTTTCAGATTTAGGGTTTAGGGTTTAGTGTTTAGGGTTTAGGGTTTAGGGTTTAGGGTTTAGGGTTTAGCTTTTAGGTTTTAAGTTTTGGGGTTTAGGGTTTGTTGGGTTTAGGGTTTAGGGTATAGTGTTTAGGGTTTTGTTTTTAGGATTTAGGGTTTAGCGTTTAGGATTTAGGGTTTATGGTTTAGGGCATAGGTTTTAGGGTTTAGGCTTTAGGCTTTAGGGGTTTAGGGTTCTAGGTTTTGGATATAGGGTTTAGGGTTTAGTTTTTAGGGTTTAGTTTTTAGGGTTTTGTGTTTAGCGTTTAGGATTTAGGGTTGATGGTTTAGGCTTTAGTGTATAGGTTTTAGTGCCTAGGGTTTAGGGTTTTTAGGGTTTAGGGGTTAGGATTTTGGGTTTAGGCTTTTTTGGGTTTAGGGTTTATGGTTTAGGGTTTAGGATTTAGTGTGTACGATTTTTTGGGTTTAGGGTTGTGGGGTGTTGGGTTAAGGTTTAAGGTTTAGCGTTATACGGTTTAGGGTTCTGGGTTTCGTGTTTTGGGTTTTGGGTTTAGTGTCTCGGATTTAGGGTTTAGATTTTAGGGTTTTAGGGTTTAGGGTTTAGTGTTTAGTTTTTAGGGTTTAGGGTTTAGGTTTTAGGGTTTTTTGGTTTTAGGGTTTCGGGTTTAGTGTTTGGGGTTTAGGGTTAGGGTAGAGGTTTTAGGTTTAGGGTTTAGGGTTTAAGGTTTTGTTTTTAGGGTTTAGGGCTTGGTGTTTAGGGTTTATGGTTTAGGATTTGGGGTTTAGGGTTTAGGGTTTAGGGCATAGGTTTTAGCGTTTAGGGTTTAGAGTTTAGGCTTTAGTGTTTAGGGTTGAGGGTTTGGGGATCAGGGTTTAGTGTTTAGATTTTAAGGTTTTTGTTTTAGGGTTTATTGTTTAGGGTTTAGGGTTGAAGGTTTAGTGTTTATGGAAGGGTTAGGGTTTAGGGTTTAGGGTTTAGGGTTTTGGGTGTACTTTTAAAGGTTTAGGGTTTAGGATTTTGGGTTTAGGGTTTTAGGGTAGGGTTTCAGATTTAGGGTTTACGATTTTTTGGGTTTAGGGTTTTGGGTTATTGGGTTTAAGGTTTAGGGTTTAGCGTTATACGGTTTAGGCTTCAGGGTTTCGGGTTTTTGGTTTTGGGTTTAATTTCTCGGGTTTAGGGTTTTAGGGTTTAGGGTTTAGCATTTAGTTTTTAGGATTTAGGGTTTAGGATTTAGGTTTTAGGGTTTTTTGGGTTTAAGGTTTGGGGTTTAGTGTTTGGGGTTTAGGGTTACGGTAGAGGTTTCAGGTTTAGGGTTTTGGGTTTAAGGTTTAGTTTTTATGGTTTAGGGTTTAGTGTTTAGGGTTTTTGGTTTAGGATTTGGTGTTTAGGGATTAGGGTTTAGGGCATAAGTTTTAGGGTTTTGGGTTTAGAGTTTAGGGTTGATGGTTTGGGAATTAGGGTTTAGTATTTAGATTTTAAGGTTTTTGTTTTAGGGTTTAGGGTTTTGGGTTTAGGATTCTTTCGCTTTAGGGTTTCGAGTTTAGGGTTTATGGAATGGTTAGGGTTTAGGGTTTAGGGTTTACTTTTTACGGTTTAGGGTTTAAGGTTTAGGACTTAGGGTTTAGGGTTTGGGGTTTAGGACCTAGGGTTTAGGGTTTAGGGCTTAGTTTTTAGGGTTTAGGGTTTAGGGTTTAGAGTTTTTAAGGTTAAGGGTTTAGGGTTTAGAGTATAGAGTTTAGCGTTTAGTGTTTAGGTTGGTTTAGGGTTTAGGATTTAGGGTTTAAGCATTTAGTGTTTAGTGTTAAGTTTTTAGGGTTTAGGGTTTTTTGGGTTTAGGATTTCGGGTTTAGGGTTTATGGAAAGGCTAGGGTTTACGTATTAAGGTTTAGGATATAGGGTTTAGGAGTTAGGGTTTAGGGTTTAGGGTTTAGGACTTAGGGTTTAGGGTTTAGGGCTTACGTTTTTGGGTTTAGGGTTTAGGATTTTGGGTTAAGGGTTTAGGTTTTATTGTTTAAGGGTTTAGGGTTTAGGGTTTAGGGTTTGGCGTTTAGGATTTAGGGTTTAGGGTTTAGGGTTTAGGGGTTTTAAGGTTAAGGGTTTAGGTTTTAGGGTTTAGGGTTTTAGGGTTTAGGGTTTAGGGTTTTAGGGTTTAGGGTTTAGAGTATAGGGTTTAGCGTTTAGTGTTTAGGTTTTAATGTTTTACGTTTTGGGTTTTTTGGGTTTAGGGTTTAGGTCTAGGGTTTAGAATCTAGGATTTAGGGTTTTTGGTTTGGGGTTGAGGGCATAGGCTTTAGGGTTTAGGGTTTAGTTGTTAGGGCTAAGGGTTTAGGGGTTTAGTGTTCTGGTTTAGGATTTAGGGTTTAGGTTTTGGGGTCTAGGGTTTAGTGATTTTAGGGTTTGGGGTTCAGGATTTAGGGTTTCGGGTTTTTTTGGTTTAGGGTTTAAGGTTAAATGTTTAGGATTAGGGCCTAGGTTTTAGCGTTTAGGGTTTAGGGTTTAGTGTTTAGGGGTCTATGGTTTAGGGTTTATGATTTAGGGTTTTGGGTTTGGGGTTTAGGGTTTAGGGTTTTTTGGGTTTAGGGTTTTGGGTTTAGAGTTTAGGGTTAGGGTTTGGGGTTTAGGGTTTAGGGTTTTGGATTTAGGGTTTAGGGATTTGCGTTTAGAGTTTTAAGGGTTTATGTTTTTGGATTTAGGGTCTAGGGTTTTTTGGATTTATGGTTTAAGGTTTAGAGTTTTAGGGTTTAGGTTTTAGGATTTAGGGTTTAGTTTTTGGGCTTTAGGTTTTGGGATTTACGGTTTAGGGTTTTAGATTTAGGGTTTAGGGTTTAGGGCATAGGTTTTAGGGTTTAGGGTTTGGGGTTTAGTTTTTAGGGTTTTGGGTTTAGGGCATAGGGTTTTGGGTTTAGGATTTAGGATTTAGGGTTTAGGGTTTAGGATTTATTTTTTAGGGTTCTGGGTTTAAGGTTGAGGGTTTTGGATTTAGGGTTTGGGGTTTAGGGTTTCGGGCATAGGTTTTAAGGTTTAGGGTTTTGGCATTAATGGTTTAGGGTTTGGGATTTTGGGTTTAGGGTTTAGGGGTTAGGGTTTTAGGGTTTAGGGTTTCAGATTTAGGGCTTAGGGTTTAGATTTTAGGGTTCAAGGACTAGGGTTTAGGGTTTAGGTCTAAGGTTTAGGGTTTAGGGTTTAGGGATTAGGGTCTAGGTTTGAGGTTTTTTTCGGTTTAGGGTTTCGGGTTTAATATTTGGGGTTTACGGTTACGGTAGAGGTTTTTGGTTTAGGGTTTAGGGTTTAAGGTTTAGTTTTTAGGGTTTAGGGTTTTGTGTTTAGGGTTTATGGTTTACGATTTGGGGTTTAGGGTTTAGGGTCTAGGGCATAAGTTTTAGGGTTTAAGAATTAGAGTTTAGGGACTAGTGTTTAGGGTTTAGGGTTTAGGGTTTAAGGTTTAGTATTTAGATTTTAAGGTTTTTGTTTTAGTGTTTTTTGGATTTAGGGTTTAGGGTTTATTGTTAGGGGTTTAGGTTTTAGCGTTTAAGATTTAGGGTTTAGGGTTTAGGGTTTTTAAGCTTAAGGGTTTAGTGTTTAGGGTTTAGGGTTTAGGGTTTAGGGTTTTAGCGTTTAGTGTTTAGAGTATAGGGTTTAGCGTTTAGTGTTTAGGTTTTAATGTTTTGGGTTTTGGGTTTTTTGGGGTTAGGGTTTAGGTTTAGGGTTTAGTTTTTGTGGGTTTAGGGTTAAGGGTTAAAGGTTTAGGATTTTGAATCTGGGATTTAGGGTTTGTGGTTTAGGGCTTGGGGCATAGGTTTTATGGTTTAGGGTTTAGTGTTTAGGGGTTTAGGGTTCTGGTTTCGGATTTAGGGTTTAGGGTCTAGGGTTTAGGGTTTTTTGGGTTTAGGGTTCGAGATTTAGGGTTTCGGGTTTTTTTGGTTTAGGGTTTATGGTTATGTGTTTAGGATTTTGGGTTTATGGTTTTTTGAGTTTAGGGTTTAGGGTTTACGGTTTTAGGGTTTGGGGTTTAGGGTTTAGTGCATAGGTTTTTGGGTTTAGGATTTTTTGGGTTTAGGGTGTAAGGAAGGGTTACGATTTTGGGTTTAGGGTTTAAGGTTTACTTTTTTGGGTTTAGGGTTTAGGGTTTAGGATTTAGGGCTTAAGGTTTAGGGTTTAGGGTTTAGGGCATAGGTTTTAGGGTTTAGGGTTTATGGTTTATTGTTTAGGGTTTAGGGTTTAGGGTCTAGGATTTTTTTATTAGGGTTTAGGTTTTTTATGGTTTAGGGTTTCGGATTTAAGGTTTTGCTTTTAGTGTTTAGTGTTAAGGTTTTCGAGTTTAGGGTTTAGGATTTAGGGTTTTTTGGGTTTAGGGTTTAGGGTTTAGGGTTTAGGACTTAGGGTTTAATGATTAGGGCTTACGTTTTATGGTTTTGGGTTTAGGGTTTATTTTTTAGGGGTTTCGGGTTTAGCGTTTAGGATTTAGGGTTTAGGGTTTTTAAGGTTAAGGGTTTAGGGTTTACGGTTTAAGGGTTTAGGGTTTAGTGTTTTAGTGTTTAGGGTGTAGGGTTTTAGGGTTTAGGGTTTAGAGTATGGGGTTTAACGTTTAGTGTTTCGGTTTTAATGTTTTGGGTTTTTTGTTTTTTGCGTTTAGGGTTTAGGTTTATGTTTTAGTTTTTAGGGTTTAGGGTTAAGGGTTTAGGTTTAGAATCTAGGATTTAGGGTTTGTGGTTTGAGGTTTAGGACATACATTTTACGGTTAGGGTTTAGGTTTAGAGGTTTAGGGTTCTAGTTCAGGGTTTAGGGTTTAGGGTCCAGGGTTTAGGGTTTTTAGGGTTTGGGGTTCCGGATTTACGGTTTCGGGTTTTTTCAATTTAGGGTTTAAGGATTAGGGTTTAGGATTTTGGGTTTATGATTTTTTGGGTTTAGGGTTTTAGGGTTTTGAGTTTTGGGTTTTGTGCATAGTTTTTAAGGTTTTGGGTTTTGGGTCTAGTGCATAGGTTTTAGGGTTTTGGGTTTTGGGTTTAGTGCATAGGTTTTGGGTTTAGTGCATAGGTTTTAGGGTTTAGCGCTTAGGGATTTTTGGGTTTAGGGTTTAGGGTTTATGGTTGAGGATTTGGGGTTTAGGGTATAGGGTTTAGGGTATAAGTTTTAGGTTTAGGGTTTAGAGTTTAGGGTTTAGTGTTTAGGGTTGAGGGTTTAGGGGTTACGGTTTTGCGTTTAGATTTTAAGGTTTTTGTCTTAGGGTTTAGGGTTTAGTGCATAAGTTTTGGGGTTTAGGGTTTAGGATTTTTTCGGTTTAGGGTTTAGGGTTTATGGTTTAGGGAAGGGTTACGATTTTGGGTTTAGGGTTTACGGTTTCATTTTTTGGGTTTAGGGTTTAGGGTTTAGGATTTAGGGCTTAGGGTTTAGGGTTTAGGGTTTAGCGTTTAGGCCAAAGGTTTTAGGGTTTAGGGTTTAGGGTTTATTTTTTAGGGGTTTAGGGTTTAGAGTCTAGGTTTTTGGGTTTAGGGTTTAGGGTTTAGGATTTGCGGTTTAAGGTTTTACGGATTAGTGTTAAGGGTTTAGGGTTTTGGTTTAGGGATTAGGGTTTAGGGGTTAGGGTTTAGGGTTCAAGGTTTTAGGGTTTAGGATTTGGGGCTAAGGATTTAGGGTTTTTTTGGTTTAGGGTTTAAGGATTATAGTTTTAGGGTATAGGGTTTAGTTTTTAGGGTTTAGGATTTAGGGTGTAGCGTTTAGGGGTTTAGGGTTTCGGGTTTAGGATTTATGGTTTAGGGTGTAGTTTTTAGGGTTTAGGGTTTAGTGTTTAGCGTTTAGGATTTAGGGTTTATGGTTTAGGCTTTAGGGCATAGGTTTTATGGTCTAGGATTTAGGGTTTTTTGGATTTAGGGTTTAGGATTTAGGATTTAGGGTTTAGGGTTTAGGATTTATTTTTTAGGGTTCTGGGTGTAAGGTTTAGGGTTTTGGATTTAGGGTTTGGGGTTTAGGGTTTCGGGCATAGGTTTTAGGGTTGAGGGTTTTGGCATTAATGATTTAGGGTTTGGGATTTTGGGATTAGGGTTTAGGTGTTAGGGTTTTAGGGTTTAGGGTTTCAGATTTAGGGTTTAGGGTTTAGATTTTAGGGTTCAAGGACTAGGGCTTAGGGTTTAGGTCTAAGGTTTAGGGTTTAGGGTTTAGGGATTAGGGTCTAGGTTTGAGGTTTTTTTCGGTTTAGGGTTTCGGGTTTAATGTTTGGGGTTTATGGTTACGGTAGAGGTTTTTGGTTTAGGGTTAAGGGTTTAAGGTTTAGTTTTTAAGGTTTAGGGTTTTGTGTTTAGGGTTTATGGTTTACGATTTGGGGTTTAGGGTTTAGGGTCTAGGGCATAAGTTTTAGGGTTTAAGAATTAGAGTTTAGGGACTAGTGTTTAGGGTTTAGGGTTTAGGGTTTAAGGTTTAGTATTTAGATTTTAAGGTTTTTGTTTTAGTGTTTTTTGGATTTAGGGTTTTGGGTTTATTGTTTATGGAAGGGTTAGGGTTAAAGGTTTAGGGTTTAGGGTTTACTTTTTAGGGTTTAGGGTTTAGGGTTTGGGACTTAGGGTTTAGGATTTAGGGTTTAGCACTTAGGGTTTAGGGTTTAGGGCTTATGTTTTAGGGTTTAGGGCTTACGGTTTAGGGTTTATTGTTTAGGGGTTTAGGTTTTAGCGTTTAAGATTTAGGGTTTAGGGTTTAGGGTTTTTAAGCTTAAGGGTTTAGTGTTTAGGGTTTAGGGTTTTAGCGTTTAGTGTTTAGAGTATAGGGTTTAGCGTTTAGTGTTTAGGTTTTAATGTTTTGGGTTTTGGGTTTTTTGGGTTTAGGGTTTAGGTTTAGGGTTTAGTTTTTGTGGGTTTAGGGTTAAGGGTTAAGGGTTTAGGATTTTGAATCTAGGATTTAGGGTTTGTGGTTTTGGGCTTGGGGCATAGGTTTTATGGTTTAGGGTTTAGTGTTTAGGGGTTTAGGGTTCTAGTTTCGGATTTAGGGTTTAGGGTCTAGGGTTTAGGGTTTTTGGGGTTTAAGGTTCGAGATTTAGGGTTTCGGGTTTATTTGGTTTAGGTTTTATGGTTATGTGTTTAGGATTTTGGGTTTATGGTTTTTTGAGTTTAGGGTTTAGGGTTTACGGTTTTAGGGTTTGGGGTTTAGGGTTTAGTGCATAGGTTTTTGGGTTTAGGATTTTTTGGGTTTAGGGTTTAAGGAAGGGTTACGATTTTGGGTTTAGGGTTTAAGGTTTACTTTTTTGGGTTTAGGGTTTAGGGTTTAGGATTTAGGGCTTAAGGTTTAGGGTTTAGGGTTTAGGGCATAGGTTTTAAGGTTTAGGGTTTATGGTTTATTGTTTAGGGTTTAGGGTTTAGGGTCTAGGATTTTTTTATTAGGGTTTAGGTTTTTTATGATTTAGGGTTTCGGATTTAAGGTTTTGCTTTTAGTGTTTAGTGTTAAGGTTTTCGAGTTTAGGGTTTAGGATTTAGGGTTTTTTGGGTTTAGGGTTTAGGGTTTAGGGTTTAGGACTTAGGGTTTAATGATTAGGGCTTACGTTTTATGGTTTTGGGTTTAGGGTTTATTTTTTAGGGGTTTCGGGTTTAGCGTTTAGGATTTAGGGTTTAGGGTTTTTAAGGTTAAGGGTTTAGGGTTTACGATTTTAGGGTTTAGGGTTTAGTGTTTTAGGGTTTAGTTTGTAGGGTTTTAGGGTTTAGGGTTTAGAGTATAGGGTTTAACGTTCCTTGTTTCGGTTTTAATGTTTTGGGTTTTGTGTTTTTTGGGTTTAGGGTTTAGGTTTATGTTTTAGTTTTTAGGGTTTAGGGTTAAGGGTTTAGGTTTAGAATCTAGGATTTAGGGTTTGTGGTTTGAGGTTTACGACATACATTTTACGGTTTAGGGTTAGGTTTAGGGGTTTAGGGTTCTAGTTCAGGGTTTAGGGTTTAGGGTCCAGGGTTTAGGGTTTTTAGGGTTTGGGGTTCAGGATTTACGGTTTCGGGTTTTTTTTTGTTTAGGGTTTAAGGATTAGGGTTTTGGATTTTGGGTTTATGGTTTTTTGGGTTTAGGGTTTTGGGTTTTGGGTTTTAGGGTTTTGGGTTTTGGGTTTAGTGCATAGTTTTTAAGGTTTTGGGTTTTGGGTTTTGGGTCTAGTGCATAGGTTTTAGGGTTTTGGGTTTTGGGTTTAGTGCATAGGTTTTAGGGTTTAGGGCTTAGGGTGTTTTGGGTTTAGGGTTTAGGGTTTAGGGTTTATGGTTGAGGATTTGGGGTTTAGGGTATAGGGTTTAGGGCATAAGTTTTAGGTTTAGGGTTTAGAGTTTAGGGTTTAGTGTTTAGGGTTGAGGGTTTAGGGGTTACGGTTTTGCGTTTAGATTTTAAGGTTTTTGTCTTGGGGTTTAGGGTTTAGTGCATAAGTTTTGGGGTTTAGGGTTTAGGATTTTTTCGGTTTAGGGTTTAGGGTTTATGGTTTAGGGAAGGGTTACGATTTTGGGTTTAGGGTTTACGGTTTCGTTTTTTGGGTTTAGGGTTTAGGTTTAGGATTTAGGGCTTAGGGTTTAGGGTTTAAGGTTTAGCGTTTAGGCCAAAGGTTTTAGGTTTTAGGGTTTAGGGTTTATGGTTTATTTTTTAGGGGTTTAGGGTTTAGAGTCTAGGTTTTTGGGTTTAGGGTTTAGGGTTTAGGATTTGAGGTTTAAGGTTTTAGGGATTAGTGTTAAGGGTTTAGGGTTTTGGTTTAGGGATTAGGGTTTAGGGGTTAGGGTTTAGGGTTTAAGGTTTTAGGGTTTAGGATTTGGGGTTAAGGATTTAGGGTTTTTTTGGTTTAGGGTTTAAGGTTTATAGTTTTAGGGTTTAGGGTTTAGTTTTTAGGGTTTAGGATTTAGGGTGTAGCGTTTAGGGGTTTAGGGTTTCAGGTTTAGGATTTAGGGCTTAGGGTGTAGTTTTTAGGGTTTAGGGTTTTGTGTTTAGCGTTTAGGATTTAGGGTTTATGGTTTAGGCTTTAGGGCATAGGTTTTAGGGTCTAGGATTTAGGGTTTTTTGGATTTAGGGTTTAGGATTTAGGGTTTTTTGGGTTTAGGGTTTATGGCTTAGGGTTTAGGATTTAGTGTTTTTGACTTTTCGGGTTTAGGAATTAGGGTTTTGGGGTTTTCGGTTTAAGGTTTAGAGTTTAGGGTTTTGGGTTTGGAGTTTTGGGGTTTAGGGTTTGGGGTTTAGGGTTTAGGGTTTAGGGTTTTAGGGTTTTGGGTTTGGGGTTTTGTTTCTAAGGTTTAGGGTTTAGGGTTTAGTGTTTTGGGTTTAGGTTTTAAGGTTTATGGTTTAGGGTTTAAGGTTTAGGGTTTACGGTTTAGGTAAGACTTAGGGTGTAGGGTTTAGTGTTTAGGGTTTAGGATTTAGGGTTTAGGGTTTATGGTTTAGGGCATAGGTTTTAGGGTTTAGAGTTGAGGGATTTTTGTTTAGGGATTTAGGATTTTGAGTTTAGGTTTAGGGTTTAGGGTTTAGGGTTTGTAAGGTTTAGGGTTTAGGATTTAAGGTTTAGGGTTTTAGGGTTTAGTGTTAAGGGTTTAGGGTTTAGGGTTTAAGGTTTAGGGTTTAGGGTTTAGGGTTTAGGGTTTAGGGTTTAAGGTTTAGGGGTGTAGGGTATTGGATATAAGGTTTAGGGTTTAAGGTTTAGGGCATAGGTTTTAGGGTTTAGGGGTTTAGGGTTTAGGGTTTTGGGGTTTAGGATTTAGTGTTTAAGGTTGAGGGTTTAGTGTTTAGGGTTTTTTGGGTTGAGGGTTTAGGGTTTTCGGTTTAAGGTTTCATTTTTAGGGTTTAGGGTTTAGGGTTTTAGGGTTTTGGGTTTAAGGTTTTGGGTATAGGGTTTAGTGTTTAGGGTTTAAGGTTTAGGGTTTAGGGGTTTGGGTTTAGGGTTTAGGTTTCAGGGTTTAGGATTTAGGGTTTAGGGCAATTGCTTTAGGGTTTAGGGTTTAGGGTTTAGGGGTTTAGGGTTTAGGGTTTAGGATTTAGGGTTCAGGTTTTAGGGTTTTCGGTTTTAGGGTTAGGGTCTAGGCTTTAGCGTTTAGGGTTTAAGGTTTAGGGTTTGGGTTTTTGGGTTTAGGGTTTAGGGTTTAATGTTTAGGGTTTCATATTCGGGGTTTGGGGTTTAGTGTTTAGGGTTTGGGGTGTAGGGGTGAGGGTTTAGGGTTTAGGTAAATGGTTTATGGTTTACGGGTTAGGGTTAAGGGATTTGGGTTTAGGGAAGGCATAGGGTTTAGGGTTTAGGGTTTAGGGAAGGCATAGAGTTTAGGGGTTAGGGTTTGGGTTTACTTTTTAGGGTTTAGGGCATAGTTTTTAGGGTTTAGAGATTAGGGTTTATTATTTATGGGTTTAGGGTTTAGAGTTTTGGATTTAGGGTTTAGGGTTTCAGGGGTTTAGGGTTTAGGATTTATGGTTTTCGATTTTTTCGATTTTGGGTTTAAATTTTAGTGTTTGGGATTTAGGGTTTAGGCTTTTTTTGGTTTTGGTTTTAGGGTTTAGGGTTTTAGGGTTTTGGCTTTATGGTTTAGGGTTTCGCGTTATAGGGTTTAGGGTTTAGGGTCTAGGGTTTTGGGTTTAGGTTTTAGGGTTTTGGGGCTTTGGGTTTTGGGTTTAGGTTTATGTGTTTTAGGGTTTAGGGTTTAGTTTTTAGGGTTTAGGGTTTAGGCTTTAGGCTTTAGGGTTTAGTGTTTTGGGTTTAGGATTTGGTGTTTAGGGCATAGGCTTTAGGCTTTAGGGTTTCGGGTCTAGATTTTAGGGTTTAGGTTTTAGGGTTTAGGGGTTTAGGGTTTATGGATTAGGATTTTGGGTTTAGGGTTTTGGGTTTTGGGTTTCGGATTTAGTGTTTTGGGTTTGGTGTTTAGGGTTTACGGTTTAGGGTTTTGCGTTTAGGGTTTAGGGTTTAGGGTTTAGGGTTTAGTGTTTAGGGTATTTAGGGTTTAGGGTTTAGTGTTTAGGGTTTAATGTTTAGGGTTTAGGGATTAGGGGTTAGGATTTAAGGTTTAGGTTTTAAGGTTTATGGTTTATGGTTTTGGTTTTAGGGTTTGGGTTTAGGGTTTAGGATATAGGATTTTGGGTTTAGGGTTTAGGACATAGGTTTTAGGATTTAGGGTTTAGCGTTTAGGGTTTAGGGTTTAGGGTTTAGGCTTTAGGGTTTAGTGTTTTGGGTTTAGGATTTGGTGTTTAGGGCATAGGCTTTAGGCTTTAGGGTTTCGGGTCTAGATTTTATGGTTTAGGTTTTAGGGTTTAGGGGTTTAGGGTTTATGGATTAGGATTTTAGGTTTAGGGTTTAGGGTTTTAGGGTTTTGGGTTTCTGATTTAGTGTTTTGGGTTTGGTGTTTAAGGTTTACGGTTTAGGGTTTTGCGTTTAGGGTTTAGGGTTTAGGGTTTAGGGTCTAGTGGTTAGGGTATTTAGGGTTTAGGGTTTAGTGTTTAGGGTTTAATGTTTAGGGTTTAGGGATTAGGGGTTAGGATTTAAGGTTTAGGTTTTAAGGTTTATGGTTTATGGTTTTGGTTTTAGGGTTTGGGTTTAGGGTTTAGGATATAGGATTTTGGGTTTTGGGTTTAGGGCATAGGTTTTAGGATTTAGGGTTTAGCGTTTAGGGTTTTGAGTTTAGGGCATTTGTTTTAGGGTTTAGGGTTAAGGGTTTAGGGTTTAGGGTTTAGGGTTTAGAGGTTTAGGGTTTAGGGGTTTCGGGTTTAGGGTTTAGGGTTTTGGATTTAGGGTTAAGGGTTAAGGATTTTTTTGGTTTAGGGTTTTGGGTTTAGGGTTTCCGATTTTAGGGTTTAGGGTTTTGTTTTGAGGGTTTAGGGTTTAGGGTTTAGGGTTTTGGATTTAGGGTTTAGGGTTTAGGGATTTAGGGTATAGGGATTTAGGGTTTAGGGTTTAGGGTTTACGGTTTAGGATTTATGTTTTACGGTTTAGGGTTTAGGGCATAGGTTTTAAGGTTTAGAGTTTAGTGTTTATTGTTTAGGGTTTTAGGGTTTAGAGTTTAGGATTTAGGGTTTAGTGTTTAGGTTTTTGGGTTTTTAAGGTTAAGGGTTTAGGATTTCAGGTTTACGATTTACGGTTTAGTTAGTAGGGTTTAGGGTTTAGGGTTCAGAGTTTAGGGTTTAGGGTTTAGGGGTTTAGGGTATTTGATTTAGGGTTTAGGGTTTGGGGTTCAGGGCATAGGTTTTAGGGTTAAGGGATTTATGGTTTAGGGTTTAGGGTTTAGGGTTTAAGGGTTTAGGGTTAGGGTTTAGCGGTTTAGGGTTTGGGGTTTAGGATTTAGTGTTTAGGGTTTAGAGTTTAGAGTTTAGAGTCTTTTGCGTTTAGGGTCTTGGGTTTAGGGTTTAGGTTTTAGGGTTTTAGGGTTTAGGGTTTAAGGTTTAGTTTTTAGGGTTTACGATTTTGGGTTAAGGGTTAAGGGTTTTGGGTTTAGTGTTTTGGGTTTAGGGTTTAGTGTTTAGGGTTTAAGGAGTAGGGTTTAAGGTTTAGCGTTTAGGGTTTATATTTCAGGGTTTAGGATTTAGGGTTTAGGGCATTGGCTTTTGGGTTTAGTGTTTGGGGCTTAGGGTTTAGGGGTTTAGGGTTTAGGGTTTAGGGTTTAGGGTTTTAGAGTTTTTGGTTTAGAATTTAGGGTTTAGGGCTTATTGTTTAGGGTTTAAGGTTTAGAGTTTAGTGTTTAGGGTTTCGTATTCAGGGTTTTGGGTTTAGTGTTTAGGATTTAGAATTTAGGGGTTAGGTTTTAAGGTTTAGGATTTGAGGTTTATGGTTTAGGGTTAAGGGTTTAGGGTTTAGGGTTTTTTGGAATTAGGGTTTAGGATTTAGGGTTTAGGATTTATGGTTTAGTGCATAGGTTCTAGGGTTTAGGATTTAGGGTTTAGTTTTTAGGGTTCAGGGTTTTGAGTTTAGGCTTTAGGCTTTAGGGTTTACGGTTTACGATTTATGATTTAGGGTTTGGGGCATAGGCTTTAGGCTTTAGGGTTTTGGGTTTAGAGTTTAGGGTTTAGGTTTTAGGGTTCAGCGGTTTAGGGTTTATGGTTCAAGATTTAGGGTGTAGGGTTTAGGGTTTAGGGTTTTAGGGTTTTGGGTTTGGGATTTATGGTTTAGGGTTTATGGTTTAGGGTTTACAGTTTAGGGTTTTGGGTTTAGGGTTTAGGGTTTAGGGTTTATGGTATTTAGGGTTTAGGGTTTAGTGTTTAGGATTTAATGTTTGGGGTTTAGGGATTTGGGGTTAGGGTTTAGGGTTCTGGTTTTAAGGTTTTGGGTTTGGGGTTTAGGGTTTAGCGTTTAGGATTTAGGGTTTAGGGTTTAGGGTTTAGGGCATAGGTTTTAGGGTTTAGGGTTTAGGGTTTAGGGTTTAGGGTTTAGGGTTTAGGTTTTAGGGTTTAGGGTTTAGGGTTTAGGGTTTAGGGTTTAGGATTTAGGGTTTTGAGTTTAAGGTGTAGTGTTTTTAGGGTTTTGGATTTAGGTTTAAGGGTTAAGGATTTTTTTACTTTAGGGTTGAGGGTTTGGGGTTTACGGTTTTAGGATTTAGAGTTTAGTTTTGAGGGTTTAGGGTCTAGGGTTTAGGGGTTAGGGTTTAGGATTTAGGATTTAGGGTTTAGGGATTAAGGATTTAGGGTTTTGGGTTTAGGATTTTGGGATTAAGGTTTTGGGTTTAGGGTTTAGTATTTATGTTTTAGGGTTTAGGGTTTAGGGCATAGGTTTTAGGGTTTAGAGTTTAGAGTTTATTGTTTAGGGGTTTAGGGTTTAGAGTTTAGGATTTAGGGTTTAGGGTTTAGGGTTTACGACTTTTAAGGTTAATGGTTTAGGATTTAGGGTCTAAAGTTTTAAGGTTTAGTGTTAGGGGTTTAGGGTTTAAGGTTTAGTGTATAGGGTTTAGTTATTAGGGTTTAGGGTTTAAGGTTTAGGGTTTAGGGTTTAGAGTTTAGGGTTTAGGTTTTAAGGGTTTAGGGTATTTTATTTAGGGTTTTGGGTTTAGGGGTTTAGTGTTTGGGGTTTAGGTTTTAGTGTTTAAGGTTTAGAGTTTATGGTTTAGGGTCTTTTAGGTTTAGGGTTTAGGGTTTTAGGTTTTGGGGTTTAGGGTTTGGTGTTTAGTTTTTAGTGTTTAGGGTTTAGGGTTTAGGGTTTTTGGGTTTTGGGTTTAGGGTTTAGTGTTTAGGGTTTAAGGAGTAGGGTTTAAGGTTTAGGGTTTTGGGTTTATGTTTCAGGGTTTAGGATTTAGGGTTTAGGGCATTGGCTTTACCATTTAGGGTTTAGGGTTTAGGGTTTAGGCATTTAGGGTTTAGGGTTTAGGGTTTAGGGTTTAGGGTTTTAGGGTTTTGGGTTTCGAATTTAGGGTTTAGGGTTTAATGTTTAGGGTTTACGTTTTAGGGTTTAAGGTTTAGGGTTTAGAGTTTACGGTTTTGGGGTTAGGGTTTCGTATTCAAGGTTTTGGGTTTAGTGTTTAGGGTTTAGGGTTTAGGTTTTGAGGTTTATGATTTAGGGTTAAGCGTTTTGGGTATAGGGTTTAGGGTTTAGGTTTACCTTTTAGGGTTTTGGGTTTTGGGTTTTGGATTTATGGTTTAGGGCATCGTTTCTAGGGTTTAGAGATTTGGGTTTATTCTTTAGGGGTTTAGGTTTTAGAGTTTTAGACTTCGGGTTTAGGGTTTCTTAGCTTTAGTGTTTTGGATTTTGGGTTTAGGGTTTTTTGGGTTTTGGGTTTAGGATTTAGGGTTTAGGGTTTTTTTGGTTTAGGTTTTAGGGTTTTAGGTTTACGGTTTAGGGTTTAGCGTTATAGGGTTTAGGGTTTGGGGTTTTGAGTTTAGGGTTTTTGTGTTTTGGGTTTGTGGGTTAGGGTATTAGGGTTTAAGGTTTAGTTTATAGGGTTCAGGGTTTAGTGTTTAGGGTTTGGGGTTTAGGGTTTACGTTTTAGGGTTTAGGGTTTAGAGTTTTATGGTTTTGGGTTTTGGATTTAGGGTTTAGGGTCTAGTGTTTAGGGTTTAGGATTTAGGGTTTCGGGTTTAGGGTTTAGGGTTTAGGTTTTAGAGTTTAGGTTTAGGGTTTAGAGTTTAGGGTTTACTATTTTGGATTTAGGGTTTGGGGTTTAGTGTTAAGGGTTTAGGGTTTAAGGGTTAGGATTTAGAGTTACGTTTTAAGGTTTATGGTTTAGGGTTTAGGTTTAACCTTTATGGTTTTGGGTTTTGGGTTTAGGGAAGGCTTAGGGTTTAGGGTTAGGGTTTACTTTGTAGGGTTTACTGTTTAGGGTTTAAGATTTAGGGCTTAGGTTTTAGGGTTTGGGGCATAGGTTTTACAGTTTAGAGTTTAGATTTATACTTTAGGGGTTTAGGGTTTAGAGTTTGGGATTTAGGGTTTAGGGTTTAAGGTTTAGGGTTTTTAAGGTTTAGGGTGTAGGATTAGTGTTTTCTATTTTAGGGTTTATGGTTTAGGGTTTAGGGTTTAGTGTTTTGTTTTTAGGATTTAGCTTTTAGGGTTTAGGGTTTAGGGTTTAGGGTTTAGGGTTTAGGGCATAGGTTTTAGGGATTAGGGGTTTTGGGTTTAGGGTTTGGGGCATATGTTTTATGGCTTAGGCTTTAGGGTTTAGTGTTTAGACTGTACGATTTAGGGATTTAAGATTTAGGGTTTATGGTTATGGGTTTTGGGTTTTAGGTTTAGGTTTATGGTTTTAGGGTTTTTAGGGTTTAGGGTTTAGTATTTTGGGTTTACGGTTTTAGGGTTTATGGTTTAGGGTTTAGGGTTTGGGGTTTAGGGTTTAGGGTTTAGGGTTTAGTTTTTAGGGTTTAGGGCTTAGGGTTTAGGATTTAGGGTTTAGGGTTTACAGTTTAAAGCATAGGTTTTAGGGTTTGGGGTTTAGCGTTTAGGGTTTAGGATTTTGGGTTTAGCATTTGGGGTTTAGGGCTTGAGGGTTTAGGGTTTCAGATTTAAGGTTTTGGGTTTAGTGTTTATGGTTTTGAGTTTAGGGTTTAGGGTTTAGAGTTTAGGGTTTATGACTTAGGTTTTAGGGTTTAGGGTTTAGGGTTTAGGGTTTAGGGTTTCGGATTTAAGTTTTAAGATTTAGCATTTAGGGCATAGGTCTTAGAGTTTAGGTTTTAGGGTTTAGTGTTTAGGGTTTTGGGTTTAGGGTTCGCGGTTTAGGGTTTAGGGTTTAGGGTTTAGGATTTTTTAGGTTTAGAATTTTGAGTTTAGGGTTCAGGGTTTTGGGTTTTAGGTTAGGGTTAAGGGTTTAAGGTTTAGGGTTTAGTTTTTAGGGTTTAGGGTTTAGGGTTTAAGGCCTAGGTTTTAGTATTTAGGGTTTACGATTTAGGGTTTAGGGTTTTGGGTATAGGGTTTAGGATTTTGGGTTTAGGGCCTAGGGTTTAGGGTTTAGGATGTAGGGTATAGGGCTTTTTTGATTTAGGGTTTAGGGTTTTAGGGTTTTGGGTTTTGGGTATAGGGCTTAGGGTTTAGCGTTTAAGTTTTAATGTTTAGGGTTTAGGTTTTAGGGTTTTTTGGGTTTAGGTTTTAGGGTTAGGGTTTAGGGATTAAGTTTTAGTGTTTAATTTTTAGGGTTTAGGGTTTAGGGTTTAGCGTCAAGGATTTAGGGTTTACGATTGTGGGTTTAGGGCATAGGTTTTAGGGTTCAGGGTTTAGGGTTTAGGGTCTAACGTTTAAAGGTTTAGGGTTCTGGTTTTAGGATTTCGGGTATAGTGTTTAGGGTGTAGGGTTTAGGGTTTTTGGGGTTTAGGATTTAGGGTTTAGGGTTTTTTGTGTTTAGGGTTTAAGGTTTAGTGTTTAGGATTTAGGATTTAGGGTTTTTTGGGTTTAGGGTTTTAGGGTTTTGGGTTTAGGGTTTAGGGTTTAGCATTATAGGGCCCACGGTTTAGAGTTTCAGGTTTTGGGTTTTGGGTTTAGGGTTTAAGGTTTAGGTTTTAAGATTTAGGGTTTAGGTTTTAAGTTTTAGGGTTTAGGCTTTAGGCTTTAGGGTTTAGGGTTTTTTGGGTTTTCGATTTTGGGATTAGGGTTTAGGGTTTAGGGTTTAGGCTTTAAGGATTAGGGTTTAGTTCGTTGGGTTTAGGGTTTGAGGTTGAGGATGTAGGGTTTAAGGTTTCGGGTTTAGGGCGTAGGTTTTAGGGTTTAGGGTTTAGGTATTAGGGTTTTAGGGTTTAGGTTTTAGGGTATAGGGTTTAAAGTTTAATGTTTTGCTTTTAAGGTTTAGCGATTAGAGTTTAGGGTTTAGGGTTCGCTATTTAGGGTTTAGTGTTTCGAGTTTAGGGCATAGGTTTTAGGGTTTTGTGTTTAGGGTTTAGGGTTTAGGGTTTTTAGGGTTTACGGTTTTGGATTTAGGGTTTAAGGTTTTTTGGATTTAGGGTTTAGGGTTTAGGGTTTTAGGGTTTAGGGTTTAGGGTATAGGGTTTAGAGTTTAGTGTTTTGGTTTTAACGTTTAGAGATTACGGTGTAGGGTTTAGGGTTTTTTGGGTTTACGGTTTAGCGCATAGGTTTTACAGTTTAGGGTTTAGGGTTTAGTGTTTAGGGTTTAGGGTTTAGGGTTCGCAGTTTAGGGTTTAGGTTTTACAGTTTAGGGTTTAGGGTTTAGGGTTTGGTGTTTAGGGTTTGGGGTTTGGGGTTTATGGTTAAGGTTTAGGGTTTAAGTTTTAGGATTTAGTTTTTAGGGTTTAGGGTTTGGGGTTTCGTTTTTAAGGCATAGGTTTTAGGGTTTATGGTTTAGAGTTTAGGGTTTAGGGTTTAGGGTTTAGGGTTTTGTGTTTAGGATTTAGGGTTTAGGGTTTTTAGGGTTTAGGGTTGAGGATGTTGGGTTTATGGCTTTTTTGATTTACGGTTTTGGGTTTTGGAGTTTAGGGTTTTGGACATAGGGCTTAGGTCTTAGCGTTTAAGTTTTAATGTTGAGGGTTTAGGTTTTGGGGTTTAGGGTTTAGGGTTTTTTGGGTTTAGGTTTTAGGGTTTTTTGAGTTTTGGGTTTAGCGTCAAGGATTTTGGGTTTACGATTTTGGGTTTATGGCATAGGTTTTAGGGTTCAGGGGGGTTTAGCGTTTAAAGTTTTAGGGGTCTAGTTTTAGGATTTAGGGTTTGGGGTTTAGGGTCTTAGGTTTGGGATTTTTTAAGGTTTAGGGTTTAGGATTTAGGGTTTAGGGTTTTTTGGGTTTAGGGTTTAAGGTTTAGTGTTTAGGATTTTGGGTTTTGGTGTTAGGGTTTTTTGGGTTGGTTCTAATTGGTTTTGGGTGTAGGGTTTAGACATGATAGGGGGAGGGTTTAGAGTAATGGGTTTAGGTTTGGATGGATTCAAGTTTAATGGTTGGATTTAGGATTTGGGTGTAGGTTTTATGGTTTTAGGATTAGGGGGTGCGGGTTTACACGGTTTTTTGGGTTTAGGGTCTTCGGGGATAGGGTGGGCGGCTTTGGGTTTAGGGTTTTAAGGTTAGGTTTAGTTTGTCGGGTTAGGGTTTTAAGGTTTCGAGTGGGTTTAAGGGATCGGGTTAGGGCGTAGCTTTAGGGTTAAGGTTAGATTTACCGTTAGGGTTTAGTGTTAGGGTTTAGGATATAGGCTTGAGGTTTTTTGGGTTTAGGGTTTTTTAGGGTTTATGTTCAGTTTTTGGTGTTTAGGGTCTAGGATTTAGCGTTGGAGTTAGGGTTTTGGGTTAGAAAAGGTTGGGCCGCATAGGTTTAAAGATTTAGTTGTTTTAGGGTTTGTAGGGGTTCGGTTAGGATGTTAGGGCTTAGGGGTGGGGTTCCGAGGTTTAGGGCTTTTTATGTTAGGGTTAGGATTGTGGGTTTAGGGTTTGGGGGATAGGTTTAGTTTGTTAGGAGTTTGGATTTAGGGTTTAGGGTTTTTTTGGGTT